>NC_069802.1:0-300234 GCF_027406575.1 Nycticebus coucang
ATAATTAAGACAATAAATTGTCTTTTGCTATTAGAGAATTGTGACATCTAAGTTCTCTCATCTAAGGGGCTGCTCTGTTCAGATAAATATCTGTAATTAACAGCAAGTGTGACAAGATCAGTTAAAAGCAACTTGAGTTGGCTCACACCTGTAATCCTAGCACTCTGGGAGGCCAAGTGGATGGATCGCCTGAGCTCAGGAGTTGGAGATCAGCCCAAGCAGCAGGGAGACCTCATTTCTACTAAAAATAGAAAAACTGCAGGGCATTTTAAGCCCAAGAGTTTGAGGTTGCTGTGAGCTGTGATGCCACAGCACTCTACTGAGGGGGACATAGTGAGACTCTGTCTCTTTTTTCTTACACAGAGTTCCTACCAAGGAACTCTCCAGCAATTTAGTAATTGTAATGTGAAAAATGCCCCAACCCCACCCTATAGCCTTCTGATTTCATGATTGTTTTTAAGCACCAAAGGAGTTAAGAAAAGCATCATCTTTCCCTGCTGCAGCCCTTTTAATTAAAGGATTTGTTCTGTAGAATTTGGATTCAGTCCAAAGGCCACATTTAAGGATCTAGAAGGCCACAAGTTTCCCTAAGGTTGCAGGTTTCCCACCCCTGCTGAAACCTCACGGTTAGAAAGGAAAATTGTTAACAGCAGTTTCCTAATCAGAACATTTTAATGTTTCTAATCTGGAAAATGTCCCCCTACTTTAGCTGTTACAATGTCCCCTATTTTCATTGTCATCTTCAGGGTTATTTTGAATCCCCTGACCTCCAGTTACAGCCCTGAGTGAAGGTGATGGTTGCTGGCTCTTTTTGTCTTTTGTTGGAAGGAGGAAGTCAGTTTTCTGTGTGGTCAGTTTTGTTCTCATTGAGACACCTGCCCCACAGATTCCCACCCACCCAGGACCTTTGACTGATGAGGAGGAGGAGGAGGGAGCCTGACAAGCTGTGTCCTCCTGATAACACACGGCCTGGCTTGTGGATAGAGGGCAGCTGCCACACTCAGCTGGTGGACCACAGAGACTTATCAGCTCAAGAAAACTAGGGCTTCATAAACCATTTGACACATTTTTATCACAGTGGTTAACATAGCCTTTCTGGCGTTATCTCAGTTACTGTGCCAAAACATTTACATTCTACATTTACCAAGTTTCGCAAATACCCCTGTAAGATGCACCACAGGTGTGATCCCACCGATCCCCCTCCCTCTACCCACCCCCGCCTTCCCACTTCCCCCTATTGTTAAGTTGTAGCTGGGTTATAGCTTTCATGTGAGAGTCCCAAATTAGTTTCATAGTAGGGCTGTGTACATTGGGTACTTTTTCTTCCATTCTTGGGATACTTTACTAAGAAGAATATGTTCCAGCTCCATCCATGTAAACATGAAAGAGGTAAAGTCTCCATCTTTCTTTAAGGCTGCATAGTATTCGATGGTATACATATACCACAATTTATTAATCCATTCGTGGATTGATGGGCACTTGGGCTTTTTCCATGACTTAGCTATTATGAATTGGGCTGCAATAAACATTCTGGTACAAATATCTTTGTTATGTTGTGATTTTTGGTCTTCTGGGTATATGCCCAGCAGAGGAATTACAGGATTGATGTGTCAAATGGTTTATGAAGCGAGTGTATGATGCCCCATGATCATATCAATGTATACAGTTATGATTTAATAAAAAAAAAAACATCCAAGAACCAGGTCTTTGGAAAAAAAACAAAATGTACAAAGGTCTCTTTAAAATTACAGAGATTACTAAAAAAAAAAATTAAAGAATAAAGTAGAAATAAGAAAAAAAAAAGAAAACTAGGGCTTGGTGAATTGCACTTTTCTGCAGACTGAACAAGTCAGCAGGCTATTCTTGTGTTTATTGGCCAACATTTCCAGTAATTGGTATTTGTAAAGAATACCAGTTTGGTAGGACATGAATAGATAGCCTATAATAGATATCCTGATCACGAATGTTTTGGAAGCACTAAGTTAAAAAATTAAACTTTTTTTGCTGCAAGGCTATCTGAGCCTGTATTTATCATTGGTGTGCTAATATGCATGGTAACCCAGTCCTGAGGATAAGGCGGAGTTGCAGAATTTTCCAAATGAATCGACCCTGAACCCTTTTTTAAAAGGAGCATGCAGAAAATACTTTAGCAGGTACTGATATAGACACAGATGGGGGGCTTTGAGTCTGTTTGTGAATGGATTGAGCTGTCTTCATTATAAACACCACTCCCTTCCCCTGACCTTAGGCAAAAACTTTAGAAGGAATAACAACCTAATTTTAATAATAATTCACTTTGGCTGACTGTGATTAGAATTCATTTTGCATTTTTCCTCTTTGTGTAATTTACCATTATGAAATCATGAGGGTGCTCCATTGATATCCTTTAGATTTTTTAAAAAATTTATGAGTGGGGCAGGGCCTGTGGCTCAATGGGCAAGGCGCTGGCCCCATATAACGAGGGTGGCCGGTTCAAACCCAGCCCGGTCAAACCGCAACAAACAAATAGCCGGGTGTTGTGGTGGGCAACTGTAGTTCCAGCTACTCGGGAGGCTGAGGCAAGAGAATCACCTAAGCACAGGAGTTGGAAGTTGTTGTGAGCTGAGATGCCACAGCACTCAACTGAGGTTGACAAAGTGAGACTCTGTCTGTAACAAAAAAAAAAAAAAAAGTTTATGAGTGTTAACCCATAAGTGTAACTCACATAGCAAGTCAACATGCTGATTTCTTTTTTATTCCTCCTTGACTACATTTTTACACTTCTTTATGTGGGATCACTGTTTATAATTGTGAACAATCCCTTAAATTCTAAAAGGATATTATAAAATTAATCACTAATTCTAACAGTTCTCATTAAAATGAATATAGAAAAAATTTTTATTTAGTTAATGGGCACAATTCTTGCATTACTTAAGAGTGGCTGTGGTGACAGTGTTGACCACCAGCTGACCTTGGACCAGGGCCTTTTCTTAGGCACTGGCTGAGTCTACATCAGCCACACAGTCTGTCTCCTGGGATAGCTCATGGTTAGGGAAATGGCCTGTATACAAAAAGCAGCTGTGAGGGGCTGTGCCAAGGTGTGTGAAGGGCAGCAGAGGCAGCAGCCTGAACACAAGGCCCAGGATTATCTCACACCCCACATCACCCCCACACACTTGCTCTAAGGTCAACACAGGATTATCTGAATCTCAGGAATGACAAGCTGGAGATTAGGGAGGGCTGGTGAGTCCTCCAGACTCACAGGACTGATAGCTGGGTTTGCTGACTATGTGGCTCCCACATGTGCCCTCAGAATAATGGGGACATTTCCAAATTCAAGAACAGAGCTATCCACAAAGTGCTGTCTTGTGTCCCTCAACTGGGCACAAGGCTGGAGCCATCTTCCTATGGCCCCCTTGGGTACAGGCCCCGGGGCTAACTGGAGACTCATATGAGCCTCTGGTCATAGAACAAAATCCTGCAGTAGCCCCTGAGAACCCGGGGACGTGGGGAGGCCCCAGAAACATGACACTGCCCCCAGGGGAACGAGCCTGCAGACAGTCTCATCAGTCATCATTTTATGTGAATTCATCCTGCACAGCTGCCTGGCTTGAACAGGCCCTGTTGAGGGAAGGGCTCAGGACTCATCTTCCTGAGAAAAGATTGCTTTCAGGGTCTGGGAGAGCAGGTGTCTGCACAGGGACAAGACAGATATCCAGAGTTTTCTTTGAAACTTCAGTTTCTTGGGGTGTGTCTGTGGCAAGGCATGTATTCTTTGAGGTGGCTCAGCTTTTAATAGGCCTGATGAAGGGAGTGTAGGGAGGAGCTCGGAACACAGCAGAGTCAGAAGAGCTCATGTAGTGTGAGCATCTGCTGGGGGCCAGGCACCGGTTCAAGAACTTTATGTATTCTAACTCATGCATAGCACTCCCAGAGAGGTTCTATTATTAGAAATTTTACAGATGAAGAGAATGGGACACTGGTTAAGTAACTTTTCTGAGTTCTCACAGCTAGTAAATTGGGAAACTGGGATTTGAACTCCAGGCATCTGGTTCTGGAGTCTGTGACTGCAGCCAAAAGTTTTAGCACAAAAACTTCAGAATCAAACCACACTGTTTTAAGAATTTATGCAGAGTGCATTTCCTGGGAATTACACCTCCTAAAAGAGATCACATGATGGAAGTTTTTGAAAAAGCAAGAATGCAGGTAGCTGTAAATGTGAAACCTCAGGCTTACAAAGCACTGCTGTTCTTTATTTTGTTTTGTTTCCTCAGCTTGGGGACTCTTTCTTCTCACTGGATGTCCTGTCTTGCTGGGACATGAGGCACTGGGTTTGGTTGTTACACCTTCACTTAGGGAGAAGGTGAATTCTTACCCCCAAACCATCCTAATCCAGATTTTACTCTCAAGCCCTATGTTACAGTCCAAAAAATTATTTTTAAAACATAACTATGTTGTGTCCCAGATGAATTACTCTAAATGAACAGTGAGTCCAGTCAGCCTTTTGAAGTATAGGAGGAAGACCAGGGAACACACTTAACTGAGCATTGCCCTGGCCCTCCGGTGCAGGTCTGGTGTGGAACATGCTTACCTGAGCAGTGCCCTGGCCCTCGGTGCAGGTCTGGTGTGGAACACGCTTACCTGAGCTGTGCCCTGGCCCTCCGGTGCAGCTGTGGTGTGGAACACACTTATCTGAGCAGTGCCCTGGCCCTCCGGTGCAGGTCTGTGTAAGCCATACATTCACCCCACAAAGTAAAGCAGGTCTTTAAACTCATCAGGCAGATTTTTGAGGATATCTATGATTTTTTCTTGTTTTCTTTTGAGACAGAGTCTCACTATCTTGTCCTTGGTAGAGTGCTGTGGCGTCACACTCAAACTCTTGCCTCAGCCTCCCGAGTATCTGGGACTTCAGGCGGCGCCACAACACCCGGCCATTTTGTTCTTGTTGCAGTTGTCATTGTTGTCCAGCTGGCCCAGGCCGAGTTCAAAACCGCCAATGTCGGTGTATGTGGCTGGTGACGTAACCACTGCACTACGGGTGCAAAGCCTCAATGATTTTTTTAATGATCCTTCTGGTACATGTTTGTTTTCCATATAATACTATTTTACCTGATGTATTAGTTAAAACCAGCAGAGGGTGGCTGGGCGTGGTGGCTCCCACCTACAATTCTAGCACTCTGGTAGGCTGAGGTGGGAGGATCCCTTGAGCTTAGAAGTTCAAGACCGGCCTGAATAAGAAGAAACCCTGCCTTTTCTAAAAATAGAAAAATTAGCCAGGCATGATGGCAGAAGCCAGTAGTCACAGCTACTGGAGAGGCTGAGGCAGGAGGATCACTTAAGTACAGGAGTTTGAGATTGTAGGCTAAAGTATTTCCAGGGCAATCTAGCTTGGGGAAAGAGTGAGTCTCTGTCTCTAAATAAATAAATGAAGTGAGTTAAAAAATAAAACGGCACAAGATGATAAATGCCAATATAAAAATTGTTCTGTTGAGGGCACTGGAATTAAGAAAAGATAGTTACGGGCGGCGCCTGTGGCTCAGCGAGTAGGGCGCCGGCCCCACATGCCGAGGGTGGCGGGTTCAAACCCAGCCCCGGTCAAACTGCAACAAAAAAAAAAAAAAAAAAAAATAGCCGGGCGTTGTGGCGGGCGCCTGTAGTCCCAGCTACTAGGGAGGCTGAGGCAAGAGAATCGCGGAAGCCCAGGAGTTAGAGGTTGCTGTTAGCCGTGTGACGCCACGGCACTCTACCCGAGGGCGGTACAGTGAGACTCTGTCTCTACAAAAAAAAAAAAAAAAAAAAGAAAAGATAGTTACATTGAAGAAAACTAGAACAAACAAACAAATCTAAATAAGTAGAAATATTTATAGCATTATCCTCCTGTGAAAAACTTTCTTCTTACTAGAGTGAACACTGCCTACATTAACTTGCTTTTCCTTATAAAGCAACTGGCTTAAACTCAGGCAAGCATGTGGTAGTAGACCTTCTGTAAGTTGACCACTCAAGAGGCTGCACCAAACACGTCAACATACGGAGGTGGTCAACATAAAGACTTAGGCCTGTTATACATTGAGTACCTGTGATGCATGTCTGGTGTATGAAAATTAGGGCAACTTAAGGGAGTGGTCAGTGTAGGGAGGTGGTGGACCACAGGACATGCACCACATGTACATATCAGTATAGTAGGCCTAGTTTCTTATGGTGACCACCTCTGTATGTTGACCAATTTGTTACACTCCCTTGAGTGGTCAACTTCAAGAGGTTCTAATGTATGCTGGTTTACCTAATTAATGTGATCAAAGTATTAATGTTATCAATTTATGACTAATAGCTCTACCGTAAATTTTGTGAGGGAGAAATCAATAAACCTATTGTTTGTTCTCTTAACTGTCTTGAAAATGGATTGTATCTTGTCTCTTCTGCTTTGCAGCTCCCAGAATGAAGACTCTTCCTTCCATTTTGATGGGAGTGGGTACTCTTTTGTGGAGAAGACGCTTCAGGCGACTGTGACTCAGATAATAATGCTCTTCAGTACCTTTTCACCCAATGGACTTCTTCTCTACCTGGCTTCCAACGGCACAGGAAGAGTCTGGGCACAAAGCCCTCCCATGTACACACGTTTGTATTGCTATGAATTTACTTTTGTTTAGTGAGGATTTTCTAATTAAATCATACATTTGTACGCCATGCAAGTTTATGAACATATACTAATATATAGGTATGTATGTCATACAATATCCCCATTTTGCATCATTTATTTATTATGTTAATATGAATTTACTGTAGAACAGAGCTTCTCAACCTTCCTAATGCTGCAAACCTTTAATACAGTCCCAAGGGGTCTCAACCCATAGGTTGAGAACCACTGCTATAGAACCTTTGGGACTGGGCAGCACCTGTGGCTCAAAGGAGTAGGACGCCAGCCCCATATACCAGAGGTGGCGGGTTCAAACCCAGCCCTGGCCAAAAAAAAAAAAAGAAAGAAAGAAAAAGAACCTTTGGGACGTATAAAAGAGCACCAAGTGGAAACCAGTCTTCCAGTCATTACACATATCAGTTAAACATTTGTTATTAAGTTTTGAGTTCAAATAATATATTTTGTTCTATGTTCACTGCAACCACAGGGACCTTATTTAAATTGCACTCATAGGAATGTCATGATCCCAGCTTCCTCTCATGTGCTGGTAATTTCCATCTCTCCGTCTTCTACTTTTATTTTTTAGGACTGGCCCATTTATCAGTCTGAATAAAAAAGATCCAAAGAGATTCCACTTCTCTTATGAAAATTGTAGATTTTCATAGCAATGAGGATGGTTTCATTCTTATTTGCATAGATTTTCATAGCAACAAGAGTGGTTTCATTCTTATTTGTGTAAATTTTCATAGCAACGAAGATGGTTTCATTCTTATTTGTGTAGATTTTCATAGCAACTAGGATGTTTTCATTCTTATTTGTGTAGTATTCCAGAAAACCTTCATGGACATTTTTAGTTTTATAGCATAGACGTCTGGTGATGGGGCCAGATCCAGTTTTCTGAGTTTGATTTTGGGTTTCTGCCATTCCTGACTTGAAGGGAAAGGGACACGTGGGATCCAGATATAGCCATGGGGAAATGTGTTCTTTTCTTTACAGAAAGACTATATCCATCGAGTTGGTCCACAGCAGAGTGAAAGTTACTGTTTACCTGGGTTCGGAACCCCTTGCTCTTATTACAGACAGATGTTACAGCAACATGACCTGGTACAAAATTGCCTTTCAGTGAAACCGGAAACAAGGTAGGTGCCCAAATGGATTTGACTTCTGCCCGTCAAATTCTTCTAAAAGCAGCAATCCTTATTCTACTTTAGTTTCCTAGGCATTCTTAAATAATATTCTAATTGAAAGCCATTGTCTTTGGTATATTAAGCAACAAAATTCACGGTTTGCAGGAGGAATAGTATAATAATTAGCTGTGGATTCCAATTACATTTTTTTGTTGTTGTTGCAGTTTTTGTCTGGGGCCGTGTTTGAACCAGCCACCTCCAGTATATGGGGCCAGGACCTACTCCTTGAGCCACAGGCGCAGCCCCCACGTACATTATTTAACATTAAATGCTGAATTGAGATCAAACATTGAATCCATTCTGTTTTCTTCCACACCCGTACTGCTGTCATTTATCAACGTGTATATTGGATTTATTGACTTTGGTCAAGAAGATTTTTCACTTGTCTTTTAATAGCCCAGAACATCAGCTGGTCAAATTTGCAGAATTTAAAAGTTGATGTCTTCGTAAATGAACTTTGTCAGCAGATGTGTGCATTTTATTTTAATATAGAAAGTGATTTTCATTTCATTGCCTCTTCCTTTCAACCTCCTTTTTGGTCTCTTAGCGGTCATCACGTACAACACTAGTTACAAAGAGACTAAGCAAGGCGAGACTCTGGGAGTATCTTCTGACCGCAATCATCTAGATAAGGATCCCATTTATGTGGGTGGATTGCCTCGGTCAAGAGTTGTAAGGTATGATGTTAAACTGCAGCACTTCTGTGTCCCTCATTTCTACAACAGAGTGAGACCCTGTCTCAAAAAACACCAAAGGAACAAACAGAAAAAAATTTAATCTCTCCCCGTTCCATTTTGACATCGAGGTGTTGTCAGGGCTTTGTCCCTTGGAGGACCGTGGGAGAGAACCCACTCCACCCTCCTGGCTTCTGGTGGCTTCAAGGGATCTTCAGCCTGTGGATGACGTTCTCTTTGTGGCTTCACCTCTGTGCCACGGTCCCTCTGTGTCTAGATTTCCCCTTTGATAAGGACCCCAGTCATCCCCAGTCATCCTGGATCAGGACCTACCCTAATTCCCTCATTTTTAACTTGAGTAACTCCTCAAAGACCCTTTTACCAAATAAGATCACAATCTCAGGTTGTGAGGGAATGAAGAGGCCAAAACTGCAACATCTTTTGAGAGGACACCATTCAATTCAATTCAATTCAGTTCAGACTCATAACCCATCATGCTTTTATTCAAAGTACTCTACACCATATTAATTGGCAAATAAAGCAAGCCTTTTGCAAAAACATTAATTATTTTATATTCATTGCCATTAGAATATCCTTTTTTTTGTTGTTGTTGTTGTTGAAATAGAGTCTTATTCTGTTGCCCCAGCTAGAGTGCTGTGGCATCAGCCTTGTTCACAGCAACCTCAAAGACCCAGGATCAAGTGAACCTGTCACCTCAGCCTCTTGAGTAGCTGGACTGCAGGTGCAGCTACAATGCTCAGCTAGGTTTTCTATTTTTAGTAGAGACAGAGGTCTCACTCTTGCTTAGTTGGTCTCCAACTCCTGACCTCAAACAATCCACCTGCCTCAGCCTCCAGAGTGTTAGGATTACAGGAGCCTGGCTGACCAGTAGAACATCTAAATATTGTTTACTGTGCAATATTTGGGGACCCCACTTGTCATACTCCACTCCCTATCTGGACATTTTATTTTATTTTTATTTTTGTAGAAACAGAGTCTCACTTTATTGCCCTCGGTAGAGTGCCGTGGTGTTACATGGCTCACAGCAGCCTCCAACTCCTGGACTTAGGTGATTCTCTTGCCTCAGTCTCCTGAGTAGCTGAAACTGCAGGCACCCGCCACAACTCCTGGCTATTTTTCTGTTGTTGTTGCAGTTTGGCCAGGGGCTGGTTTGAACCCGCCACCCTCAGTATATGGGGCCAGAACCCTACCTTCTGAGCCACAGGAACAGCCCCTGGACATTTTAAAGTAGTAGAATCTCTCTCTCTCTCTCTCTCTTTTTTTTTTTTTCCTTAGACAAGGTCTTACTCTGTTGCCTGGACTAGAGTACAGTGGCATCAGCCTAGCTCACTGAAAACTCAAACTCTTGGATTCAGATGAGCTTAGGAGCCTCAGCCTCCTAAGTAGCTGGAATAACAGACATGCATCACCGTGCCGCCTACTTTTTTTTCCTTTTTGTAGAGATGGGGGTCTAACTATTGCCCAGTCTGGGGTTGAAGTCCTGGGTACAAGGAATCCTCTTACCTTGACCTTCTAAAGTGCTGAGAGCCACCCATGAGCTGCCATGGCCAGTACAGAATAACAGAACAGTATAATTTCTTTCTTTCTTTCTTTCTTTTTTTTTTTTTTTTTGAGATAGAGTCTCACTATGTTGTCCTCACTACCGAGGCATCACAGCTCACAGCAACCTCAAACTCTTGGGCTTAAGCGATTCTGTTGCCTCAGCCTCCCAAGTAGCTGGGACTACCGGCGCCTGCCACAACGCCCAGCTATTTTTTTGTTGCGGTTGTTTAGTTGGCCCGGGCTGCCACTCTCGGTGTATGTGGCTGTGCCATAACCACTGTGCTATCGGCGCTGAGTCAGAAAGTAGAATTTCATTACAGGAAAAAAGTAATCCTGCTTTCCGCAAACTTCTCTGGATTCCCCTTTTGTGAGCTAGAATGAATAATGTACGTGGAAGTTTAAAGTCCAGCATCGAGAGCCCGGATGAAATGGGGCAGGGGAGAGACAAGGAATCCTTTGTAACAGTGATTCACGTTTAGCTTTGTGACTTTAATAATTTACCTAAACCCATTTGTCATTTGTGTAAGTCTAGCAATCAAGGCAAGATAGCTTCCGGGGAGTAGAGTCATCAAATGTCCAATCTGGATCACCCAGCCCAGTGGCTTCCAAATTATCCATGGCAGTGCCTTGTCTTTAGACCCAGTTCTTTTACAAAAGGCCGATGTGTGACACAGAGGAGCAGCCATACAGTGGCCGTGAGCAGCCCAGGGTCCACTTCCCACTGTGCCCCTCCCCTCTGCCAGGCATCTGGAAAAGGGCTCAGGAGAAACAGTTTGCAACCACAGTCACTTCCTGGTCTTAGACGCGAATACTGGAAACCTCTGGGGAGCTGGTCACTTGCCAAGTCAGAGCCAGGACTGTGGATGTCTCTGAATCCCACCCCAGGTGTCATTCCCTGTTCCTTCTGTGGTTAGTTTAGCCTCGTGAGAGGTGGCTACAAGGAATCAACATCCGAGTCTTCATCAGTGTCACGTGCGTCTGTACTTTGCCCACACGGCACAGGGTAGACATTGGAGAAAAGGAAAGGAGTTCAGACCCCAGACGTTCATGTTAGAAGACACCTGAGTATCTTCGTGGCCCACCTCCTTATTTACGTTGGAAGAAACAAAGATCCAGAAAGGTTGAAATTTGCCCCACATCATGCAGTTGCTTAAAGGTCCCCAGCTGATTATTTAACATAGACAGAAAAAAAAAAAAAGAGCTGTCATTGTAAGAGAAAACCACCTCACTTCAAAGCTTTCTTGTAACAAGCTGATGCGTGAAGTTTGGAGATGGTCAGCGGTCTCCGTGTTTGGAAATGAGAGCCTGACCCCAGCCTGGCATGGGGCAACTTCTGGAAAGAAAAATATGCTTTTGACTTGGAGGCTAAGAAATAGGGTCTTGGGCAATCTCAGACTTTCCCAAATGCAATTATTTCCTTTAGGACAGACTTCATGGGTGCATAGTATGGACAGAAACTCGTGACGTCTTTAGCCTCTGATCCTAGCACCCCTTACACCTATCCTCATGAGAGGCAAATGTTCTATTCTACATGATAAGTGGATTATAACCTGTGGGCTATAATTTACTTATGACAATGTATTGCCTTTATTATAATTGGACTGTGTTTTCATGAGTTTATTTAAATTGTCACAACTTAAAGTGAGTTCCTCTTAAAATATTAAATGTATTTGTTTGTAGGCAGCCATCAAAGTGGCCACATTCACTGGTCTAACTAAGCCCTTTCTCTAGTATTTAGGAGAGTATTCCTTTGACCTGAAGTTCTCACCATCAGTACCATTATTAAAGAGAGGCCTAGACGTTTCTGCTGCGTGGCCCATGGAAACAGATTTTTTTATAAATATAGGTCCTTTTTTATTCCTTCTTTCAAAAGTGGCATTATGAAATCCAAATTTACTTATGATTTTTCTCACATCCTGCCCTGCAGGGAAGGAATCACCAGCAAAAGCTATGTGGGCTGTATCAAGAACCTGGAAATATCTTTTTTTTATATTACTTTTTTTTTTATTGTTGGGGATTCATTGAGGGTACAATAAGCCAGGTTACACTGATTGCATTTGTTAGGTAAAGTCCCTCTTACAATCATGTCTTGCCCCCAGAAGGTGTGGCACACATCAATCCCCACCCCTCTCCCTCCTTCCCTCTCTCTGTTTTTCCTCCCCACAATGACCTTAATTGTCATTAATTGTCCTCATATCAAAATTAAGTACATAGGATTCATGCTTCTCCATTCTTGTGATGCTTTACTAAGAATAATGTCTTCCGAGGCGGAGCATGATGGCGGACAGGACGGACGTGTAGCCCACCTCTCCCAAGCCACCAGGTGAGGAAAGGCAGTCTGGACCTTCCCTGTGTGTGGATTATTGGAGTGGACAGACAGCTGGAGAAGCCCAGCGAACTGGCAGTTTGCTATATATGAGGGGTAATTTAAAATCACACACTCTGTTGTAGAGAATCTTCCCTGCTTGGCCGTGCCGGCCAGCAGGCCCCTCCCCAACGGAGGTCAGCAGCTTGTAAATGCTGACAAAATCCAATTGACAAGTAATTAATCCTGAACTGAGGGAGGCATCCGAAAGGAGAGCCACTCAAAACCACAGGGAGCTGGGCAAACTGCTGGACAATTGAAGGGAAGGGATCCTGCCCGGGAAACAGACATTTTGAACTACCCAAAAGGGCAGGCACCTTTCCCCCAGGTGTTGGAGGGGGCTGGCAGTTCAGACTGTGCAGCGAACTGGTGGCCGCCCATCCAAAACTCTGAACCATAAAACTCAGAATAAATCCCACAAGCGCTCCAACCACGGAACGGCTTGAAGCCCAGGACCGGCTTTGGCTTCTGGGGCCACGGAGCAACTGAAGCCGCGGGAACCAGCTACAGGAGACACCGTGGGAACTCAGCACCACTCCCCTTATGGCCAATTGCAGTCGCCAGTTTGCAGGGGAACCTGGGAGCAGAGTGGAGGAACTTAGGAAGCGTGGACACCTGCACTGAGTGGGAGAGTCGGTCGCAAGTGCTGTCCCGAGGAGAACAGCCGAGGTTGCACAATTCTTAGGCGACAAACTTTTACAGAAACTCCAAAATGGCGATTGGCCATGGAAGGTGGTTACCATGGTAACGGTATAAACTATAAACCAGGTATAAGTCTCAAAACCACTCTCAGAGCCACCTGGTGTCCAGAAAGTATATTGCAGTATGAATATATTCCTAGGAAAGTTGATCCCTACAGCAGACTATATATAGACATTTATAGGTATATTTCTACCACAAGAATATGTTTGCAGTTGGTGCCTTTTTTTTTTTTTTTTTTGGTTTTCATGGGTTTTTTTTTTTTTTTGCTGTTGTTTTCTTTTTGTCTGATTTTTCCTCACCATTTTCTTAGAGGAGATTTCGATAATTTTTTATTATTACATTTTATATAGATGCATTTTTTATTTCTATATCTTCTAATTTTAATTTCTTCTTTCTTCTCACTTAACATTCCTTCTAACACCACTTTTTCTCTTTTTTTTCCTTTCTTTCAATTATTTTACGATTATCACTGTTTTTATTGCAGTTGTTCTTATATTGCTGTTGTCGTGGCTATTGCTTGTATGTTTATGTGTTTCCGTCTATCTCTGTATCTATGGGCCCATGTGCCTGGTAACCTTTGTATCTGTTTATTTGTTCATTTGGACTCAATGAGCTTGGTGTTATGACCTGTAACCCTGAGCTCCTAACACCCCCCCACCTCTCTCACTCCGTGATCTGGAGACCTGCCCCCTCAGGAGTCCAGATTCTTGGCTGAACTCTCAAGAGGTATAGACAGGACCTGGACTGCAGCTGGCCAGTGCTGACACTGTAGCAAAGGAGCAAGAAGACAACGGTCGGCTGAGAGGGAATTAGACTGGAGCGGTGGTGCCCCGAGGTGCAGAGCAACAGCCATCTTCAGCAATAACAAGGCCCACCCCCAGATATCCCATAGCCTCTCCTCCTGTCTTCCTGGGCAACCAGATGAGGCCGAGTATCTTCTCAGATGGCAACCACCATGGAACGGGCCTGGGACTGAAACACAGGCCCCGTGAGTAAAGGGTTTTCCTGAGACGGTACTGACCTGGGTGGAACACCGGGACTAGAAAACACACCCGCAGAGCCGGGAAACTCCTAGGGTAGGGCTGATCCAGAGAACTGCTCTACTGAACCTAAGACGCACCTGGCCCTTAGGGGATCACCAGCCCATAGACAAAGGAGGTCAAGAGGCTACAGCCAACAACTGATCGTGCTGTGAATACAAACCCGCAGGACTAAAGACAGGGCCTGAGACACAGGTTCTGGGAACTCAAATCAGCCTCTCCTCTGCAGAGGAATCTGGCAAGGTCAGAAACAAACTCCCACAGGGTTGTTCCCTTCACCCAGTAACATAAACTAAGGGTGGGGCTGGAACTGAGTGAACACCTCCAGCCTCCATCAAGTGCCCGAGGTTGACAGGCCACACCACTCCCTACTGGATAAAGACAGAGAATAGTGGCCTAGTCGAGCAGACACAGACTACCCTGTGACTTAGGCAGGTGCAAACCCCTGGAGTATCTGCTTACTGCAGACAACTGACTGGGTCACAGCCCTGTGCGGCTAGCAGAGACTGGGTGTGACAGAGCTGCAAGGAGGGGAAGGAGGCATCATGCTTCCCAGACTGATCTATTTACTGGTGGCTCTTCCTGACTCCACACAGCACTGGAGCAAGCCTTTTAGAGCAGCCACCAGACCCCTGTGACCCAGTTCCCAGGGACTTCTTGAACTCTCCCACCCGAGGAGCTGCTGACTGAGAAAATTGACTTGGACTTTTTGAACTGAGTCACTCACCTGGGGACTATCCAGGTGGTGCCCTGGGTGTGTGGTTGTAGGAAGGTTTGATTTTCCTTTTCCATTTGTTGCCTGTGGTGGGTGGGGTGACTTAATTGCTGGTATTTCTCCACAGCTGAGACTTCAACCCAGAGTAACTGTTTCACTAGGGTCACATAGAAACCAGCTGAAAACAAGTCAGAACCACTTAGCCCCTCTACACCAAACAGGGCCCCAGTTTCTCAGGCCACAGCACTGTACGGGTCCTCGACAAAACACTAGAGGAAAATCAAAGGGAGTAAAACAATCATGGGGCGGAATCAGCAGAAAAACACTGGTAACATGAATAACCAGAATAGATCAACCCCCCCAAGGAAAGATACGGCAGATGTAATTGAAGATCCCATTCACAAACAACTGGCTGAGATGTCAGAAATCGAATTCAGAATTTGGATGGCAAACAAGATTAACAAAATGGAATTAGGAATTCGCGGAGAAATTCAAAAGCTGTCTCAAGAATTTAACGAATTTAAAGACAAAACCACAAAAGACTTAGACACACTGAAACAAGAATTTGCAGCCCTCAAAGATATGAAAAATACAGTGGAATCCCTTAGTAACAGAATGGACCAAGCAGAAGAAAGGATCTCCGACATGGAAGATAAAGCATTTGAACGCTCCCAAACTCTCAAAGAGGAAGAGAAATGGAGAGCAAAAATGGATCACTCACTCAGAGAGCTCTGGGATAACTCGAAGAAGGCAAATATCCGTCTCATAGGAATTCCTGAAACAGATGAAGTGGCCTCACTGGGCGCAGAGGCCCTTCTGTATGAAATTATGAAAGAGAATTTTCCAGACATGCCTAGAGAACCTGAAATTCAGATTGCAGACAGCTTCAGAACCCCAGCACGACTCAACCCCAATAAGACATCCCCCAGGCATATCATAATTAACTTCACTAAAGTTAATATGAAGGAGAAAATTCTCAAAGCTGCCAGGAGAAAGAAATCTATTACCTTCAAAGGGAAGAACATTAGAATGACTGCAGATCTCTCTGCTGAAACTTTTCAAGCCAGAAGAGGGTGGTCATCAACGTTTAATCTCCTCAAGCAAAATAACTTTCAACCCCAGATCTTGTACCCAGCTAAACTGAGTTTCATTTACGACGGAGAAATTAAATACTTTAATGACATACGTATGCTAAAGAAATTTGCCATAACCAAACCAGCTCTTCAGGATATTCTCAGACCTATCCTCCATAATAACCAACCCAATCCTCTACTACAAAAGTAAACTCACTCAGAAACTTCTGATCAAACTCTTAACTTCCACAATGGCAAAAGGATTAAAAATGCCCACTGGACTTTCAAAAAACTCAATACCCCAAATTTCACCAAACTTATCAATGCTCTCCATTAATGTGAATGGCTTAAACTGCCCTCTAAAGAGACATAGGTTAGCTGACTGGATACAAAAACTCAGGCCAGACATTTGTTGCATACAAGAGTCACATCTTAACTTAAAAGACAAATACAGACTCAGGGTGAAAGGATGGTCATCCATAATTCAGGCAAATGGTATCCAGAAAAAAGCAGGAGTTGCAATTTTATTTGCGGACACAATAGGCTTTAAACCAACAAAAGTAAGGAAGGACAAAAATGGTCACTTCATATTTGTTAAGGGTAAGACTCAATATGATGAGATTTCAATTGTGAATATCTATGCACCCAACCAGAATGCACCTCAATTTATAAGAGAAACTCTAACAGACATGAGCAACTTGATTTCCTCCAACTCTATAATAGTCGGAGATTTTAACACTCCTTTGGCAGTGATGGATCGATCCTCCAACAAAAAGCTGAGTAAAGAAATTCTAGATTTAAATCTAACCATCCAGCATTTAGATTTAGCTGACATCTACAGAACATTTCATCCCAACAAAACTGAATACACATACTTCTCATCAGCCCACGGAACTTACTCCAAAATCGATCACATCTTAGGTCACAAGTCTAACCTCAGTAAATTTAAAGGAATAGAAATTATTCCATGCATCTTCTCGGACCATCATGGAATAAAACTTGAGATGAGTAACAACAGGAATCTGCATACACATACAAAAACATGGAAGTTAAATAACCTTATGCTGAATGATAGCTGGGTCAGAGATGAGATCAAGAAGGAAATTGCCAAATTTCTGGAACAAAACGACAATGAAGACACGAACTATCAGAACCTCTGGGACACAGCAAAGGCAGTTCTATGAGGGAAATTTATAGCACTGCAAGCCTTCCTCAGGAGAATGGAAAAAGAGGAAGTAAGCAACTTAATGGGACATCTCAAGAGACTGGAAATGGAAGAACAATCCAACCCCAAATCCAGTAAAAGAAAAGAAATAACCAAAATCAGAGCAGAACTAAATGAAATTGAAAACAAAAGAATAATACAACAGATCAATAAATCAAAAAGCTGGTTTTTTGAAAAGGTCAACAAAATAGATAAACCTTTGGCCAACCTAATCAGGAAAAAAAGAGTAAAATCTCTAATCTCATCAATCAGAAATAACAAAGATGAAATAACAACAGACTCCTCAGAAATCCAAAAAATCCTTAATGAATATTACAAGAAACTATACTCTCAGAAATACGAAAATTTGAAGGAAATCGACCATTACTTGGAAACACGTCACCTTCCAAGATTTAATCAAAAACAAGTGGAAATGTTGAACAGGCCCATATCAAGTTCAGAAATATCATCAACCATACAAAATCTCCCCAAAAAGAAAAGCCTGGGACCAGATGGTTTCACGTCAGAATTCTACCAAACCTTTAAAGAGGAATTAGTACCTATACTACTCAACCTGTTCCAAAAGGTAGAAAAAGAAGGAAGACTACCCAACACATTCTATGAAGCAAATATCACCCTGATCCCCAAACCTGGAAAAGACCCAACAAGAAAAGAAAATTATAGACCAATATCACTAATGAATATAGATGCAAAAATATTCAACAAGATTCTAACAAACAGAATCCAGCAACATATCAAACAAATCATACATCATGACCAAGTCGGTTTTATCCCAGGGTCTCAAGGCTGGTTCAATATACATAAATCTATAAAGGTAATCCAGCACATAAACAAATTAAAAAACAAAGACCATATGATTCTCTCAATCGATGCAGAAAAAGCTTTTGATAACATCCAACATCCATTCATGATTAGAACACTTAAGAAAATTGGTATAGAAGGGACATTTCTTAAACTGATAGAGGCCATCTACAGCAAACCCACAGCCAATATCATATTGAATGGAGTTAAATTGGAATCATTTCCACTTAGATCTGGAACCAGACAAGGCTGCCCATTGTCTCCATTGCTCTTTAACATTGTAATGGAAGTTTTAGCCACCGCAATTAGGGAAGAAAAGGCGATCAAGGGTATCCACATAGGGTCAGAAGAGATCAAACTTTCACTCTTCGCAGATGATATGATTGTATATCTGGAAAATACTAGGAACTCTACTACAAAACTCTAGAAGTGATTAAGGAATACAGCAGTGTCTCAGGTTACAAAATCAACATTCATAAATCGGTAGCCTTTATATATACCAACAATAGTCAAGTTGAAAAAACAATTAAGGACTCTATCCCATTCACAGTTGTGCCAAAGAAGATGAAATACTTGGGAGTTTATCTAACAAAGGACGTGAAAGATCTATATAAGGAGAACTCTGAAACTCTAAGAAAAGAGATAGCTGAGAATGTTAACAAATGGAAAAATATACCATGCTCATGTTTGGGAAGAATCAACATTGTTAAAATGTCCATACTACCCAAAGCAATATATAATTTCAACGCAATCCCCATTAAAGCTCCACTGTCATACTTTAAAGATCTTGAAAAAATAATTCTTCGTTTTATATGGAATCAGAAAAAACCTCGAATAGCCAAGACATTACTCAGAAATAAAAACAAAGCAGGAGGAATCACGCTACCAGACCTCAGACTATACTACAAATCGATAGTGATCAAAACAGCATGCTACTGGCACAAAAACAGAGAAGTAGATGTCTGGAACAGAATAGAGAACCAAGAGATGAATCCAGCTACTTACCGGTATTTAATCCTTGACAAGCCAATTAAAAACATTCAGTGGGGAAAAGATTCCCTATTTAACAAATGGTGCTGGGTGAACTGGCTGGCAACCTGTAGAAGACTGAAACTGGACCCACACCTCTCACCATTAACCAGGATAGACTCTCACTGGATTAAAGATTTAAACCTAAGACATGAAATTATTAAAATACTAGAAGAGAGTGTAGGGAAAACCCTTGAAGAAATTGGGTTGGGCGAGTTTTTTATGAGAAAGACCCCCCGGGCAATTGAAGCTGCTTCAAAAATACACTATTGGGACTTGATCAAACTAAAAAACTTCTGCACAGCCAAGAACAAGTAAAGCAAGCAAACAGCCCTCAGAATGGGAGAAGATATTTGCAGGTTATGTCTCCGACAAAGGTTTAATAACCAGAATCCACAGAGAACTCAAACGCATTAGCAAGAAAAGAACAAGGGATCCCATCGCAGGCTGGGCAAGGGACTTGAAGAGAAACTTCTCTGAAGAAGAAAGGCGCATGGCCTTCAGACATATGAAAAAATGCTCATCATCTTTAATCATCAGAGAAATGCAAGTCAAAACTACTTTGAGATATCATCTAACTCCAGTGAGACTAGCCTATATCACAAAATCCCAAGACCAGAGATGTTGGCGTGGATGTGGAGAAAAGGGAACACTTTTGCACTGCTGGTGGGAATGCAAATTAATACATTCCTTTTGGAAAGAGATATGGAGAACACTTAAAGATCTGAAAATAGATCTGCCATTCAATCCTGTAACCCCCCTACTGGGCATATACCCAGAAGACCAAAAATCACACCATAACAAAGATATTTGTATCAGAATATTTATTGCAGCCCTATTCATAATTGCTAAGTCATGGAAAAAGCCCAAGTGCCCATCGATCCACGAATGGATCAATAAATTGTAATATATGTACACCATGGAATATTATGCAGCCTTAAAGAAAGATGGAGACTTTACCTCTTTCATGTTTACATGGATGGAGCTGGAACATATTCTTCTTAGTAAAGTGTCTCAAGAATGGAAGAAAAAGTACCCAATGTACTCACCTTTATTATGAAACTAATGTAGGACCTTCACATGAAAGCTATATCCCAGTTATAACCTAAGAATAGGGAGAAAGGGGAAAGGGAGGGGAGGGAGGGGGGAGGGAGGCGGAAGAAGGGGGACTAATGGGATTACACCTGCGGTGCATCTTACAAGGGTATATGTGAATCCTAGTAAATGTGGAATGTAAAGGTCTTGGCAAAATAACTAAGAAAATGCTACAAAAGCTATGTTAACTAATGTGATGAAAATGTGTCAAACGATATATGAACCAAGTGTATGGTGCCCCATGATCATACTAATGTACACAGCTATGGTTTAATTAAAAAAAATAAATAAATAAAATAAAAAAAAAGAATAATATCTTCCACTTCCATCCAGGTTAATATGAAGGATGTAAAGTCTCCATTTTTTTTTTGTTTTTTTTTTTTTTTGTAGAGACAGAGTTTCACTTTATGGCCCTCAGTAGAGTGCCGTGGCCTCACACAGCTCACAGCAACCTCCAACTCCTGGGCTTAAGTGATTCTCTTGCCTCAGCCTCCCGAGAAGCTGGGACTACAGGGGCCCGCCACAACGCCCAGCTATTTTTTTTTGTTGCAATTTGTCCGGGGCTGGGTTTGAACCTGCGACCCTCGGCATATGGGGCCGGCGCCCTACCGACTGAGCCACAGGCGCCGCCCAAGTCTCCATTTTTTTTAATAGCTAAATAGTACTCCATGGAATACATATACCACAGCTTGTTAATCCATTCCTGGGTTGGTGGGCATTTATAATAATAATAAAATAAAAGAGAGAAGTAGATATTGTAATATTTTATATTATTTTTATTATAAACTACTCAGTGAGCACCAAATATTTATTGCTTTACCTACAGAGAAAGTGAAAAGAATGAGGTGTTAATCATTCATGCAGAATGAATTCATAAAGTCATTCTCATTGTAATATATTTCCATTAAAATGAAAAGGTCTATTAATTTCGTTGAGCCTTCTTCTAGGTATTAGGTTTAGAAAGTAGAATGAACTACTTGGCATTGAAATTAATAGCATGTAGTACATCTAGGATTAACAATATGAAAATTTGTTGAAATTTTTATTTTTTCCTTTTCTTATCTCCTATTATCTCATTTTTACATTTAGATGCTATATTAGAATAAAAATTTCATGCTTTCCAATTTGCATTTTTCCTCCTAAGTTTGTGATAAATTCAATTTTCTCTATTAGAACAATCGGAGCACTAAGTATAGTTAATAAAATAATAAATATGTAGAATATAAATTACATTTAATTTTTTTAATTTAATTTTTTTTAATTTTAGATTTAAAGGGTACAATTAGGTTACATTATTTGCATTTGTTAGGTAAAGTCCAGGTTGTAGTTGTGCCCCTCCTCAAGGGCATAATATACGCTTACATTGTGCCTGTTACGCGAGAGCACACCAATCTCCATCCATACTCCCCCCACCATCCCTTTCCTCCCCCTCACTTGAGTTTAATTGTGTTTTTCTCTCATGTGCTCGTGTATTTGTTCATCTACGGATTTCATATTAGTATTAAGTACATTTGGATACTTGCTTTTCCATTCTTGTGATACTTTATTAGGGAGAATGTTCTCTGACTCTATCCAGAATAATTTCCATTTTAAATTAATATTATATATATAATATGCCTTTAATGCTAATAACATTATGCTAAATTCAACTTAATTTTTCTTAATCATAAAATACTTTGAGGTATATAATTATTAATATCAAGGTCATTATAATTAATATTTTATGCATTAAAATACCAATTACAGCTTGATTAACTGAAATAAAGATGAGGAAAAGTCCATTTAGAAGCTAAAATCCAAATTATAATCACATTGATTACAATATTGTACAGTGATTTAAATGTAAGTTTATCATACTATTACTCAATATTTAAGAATACATTAATTATGCAACAGAAAAAAAAAAAGAACCTGGAAATATCCAGGTCGACCTTTGATTTACTCAGAAATTCCTATGGAGTGAGAAAAGGTTGTATGTTGGAGGTAGGAAACATTTAATTGATGTTGGAATGAGTTTTTATAAATATCCACTGATGTAGCAAAATAATAACATAACAAAATCTAAACCAGTGGGGTGGATAGAATGGAGAAAATGGGGAAGCCCAGCGGCAATGGGGAGTCGGCCTGTGGCTGGAAACTCACGGCTCCTCTTATCCCCTCTGACCAGCCCATCTGAAGTGTTAGCCTCTTAAGAGGCAGCTATGTTGAGTTGCCATCCAAGTCTTTGACCCCAGAATCGGAATTGCTGGCCATATTTGCCACCAAGAACAGCAGTGGCATCATCCTGGCTGCCCTTGGCAGGGACGTGGAGCTTCAGGGTCCTGGGCAGGCCCACGTGGTGAGTAGTTCCCCTGCCGCCCGGCTGCATGCTCCTAAACTTTTGGTGTGTTCCTGGTTGTTTATGAGTATGTATTTTTAATAAGTAAAAGTTACATCGCTGAGTGCCGTTCCCTTATGAATCAGTGATGTCCTGTGCTGTGCAATCCATCCTTCTTGTCCAGTGACTTAGGAAAAGACACTTGCCATCCACCTATAATTTTTGTGAAAACACGTTCGGCGAGCACACACTGAGTTGTCCTCCATGCGTCATGGTCCTTAGTTTTCATTCTAAGGTGAAACAGCAGTCCTTTAGTGCTGTTCAGATCTTCAGTCTACTGCTCTAAGGCAGGGTTTTCTTCATCTGCTATAGTAGTGATTTTCAACCAGAGTACTGTGAAAAATTTTAAAGATAATGAATTAAATTATTTCCCAAAGAAGTTTAAAACACAGTGAGTATATTCTCTTTCTTTACTTTTCTTTTGATCAACATAATTTCAGTATGCCGTGGAAGTTTAACTATAGGTTCAAGTATGACATGAGATAAAAAAAGGTTGAAACACATTGCTTGAACAATTTGAAAGGATCGAAAGAGCAGCAAGGGGCGGCACCTGTGGCTCCATGGGTAGAGTGCCGGCCCCATATACGAGGGTGGCGGGTTTGAACCCAGCTCCGGCCAAACTGCAACAAAAAAATAACCGGGCTTTTGATGGGCGCCTGTACTTCCAGCTACCCAGGAGGCTGAGGCAAGAGAATCACCTATGCCCAGGAGTTGGAGGTTGCTGTGAGCTGTGACACCATGGTGCTCTAGTGAGGGCAATAAAGTGAGACTCTGTCTCTAAAAAAAAAAAAAGAAAGAGCAGAAGAGAGTCATAGCCTGTGATGAGCACATTGAGCAAGCGCCAGGAGAGGAGCGAGGACAGGGTTCCATGTTCATGTTGCCATATTTATATTCCATTTTAGGAGCGTAGGTGATACTTACCTTACCCTCTGCTCAAACTTGCACCTGTCACATGATTTGGAGAAACTTAGAGATTGCTAGTGTATTGTGTTAACGAAGTGGAGCCTGTCTTAACCGCAGTGTACTGGGGACCTTCTTTACTGTACAAGACACTTTACAGACATTGCTGCATAAGGATTATAGCCACCTGCAAGGCAGATGCTGATGCTTACATTTTGTTGAGGAAGAAATGGATTCAGAGAGCCCAGTTTATGTGCCCAAGGTCACACAGCTGTTGTGACATCTGTTTATAGACGCCAAGCATGTCACAAGCCACTTGGCGAAGAAGGGCTGATAAGGACTAACATTGGTTTGGGACTCCATTGATCATTTCATTTTAAAATATTTTTTCAGTTCTTCTTTAAAAAGTTGAACTGAAAAACTTTTTTTTTGTTTTGAGACAGTTTCAGCTGTCACCCTGGGTAGAGTGCCGTGGCATCACAGCTCACAACGACCTTCAACTTGGGCTCAAGTGATCCTCGTGCCTCAGTTTTTCTATTTTAGTAGAGACGGGGTCTCGCCTTTTGCTCAGGCTTGTCTCGAACTCATGAGCTCAAGCAATCCCCCCACCTCAGCCTCCTAGAGTGCTAGGATTACAGGCATGAGCCACCACAACCAGCCTGAAATTTATATAAAATTAATCATTGTAGAGTAAATAAGTCAGTAGCATTTAGCACACCCACGGTGCCACAAGGCCACCTTCTCTGTTTATTTCTAAACATTTTCATCACCCAAAATAGCAGTCTGGGACCATTAAGCAGTCACTCCCTGTGCCCCTCTCTCCCCACCCCTGCGTTTTGTCTCTAAGGATGAATTTGCCTATTCTGGATGTTCCATATGAATAGAGTCACACCACGTGTGATCGTGTCGTTCACCTAGCCCGTCTTTGAGTATGTCCACACTGTCATATGTAAGGTCTTAATTCTTCATTCTTTTTTTTTTTGGCCGGGGCTGGGTCTGAACCTGCCACCTCCAGCATATGGGGCCAGCACCCTACTCCTTTGAGCCACAGGCGCCACCCAGATCTTCGTTCCTTTTTCTGGCTGACTAGTATCCCACTGTGTGAACCTCTCACAGTTTATCATTTGCTTCCTTGATACATGGGATTATTTCTGCTTTTTGACTATTATGACTAATGCTGCCAGGAAGTGTTTGAGGCCCTGTTTTCAAGTCTTCTGAGTGCATACCTAGGAGAAGAGCTGTTGGTCATATGGTAATTGTATATTTGACTTTTGGAAGACCTGCCAGACTGTTTCTGAGCCAGCAAAAACAGAGTAGTATCGTCCAGTAGTAACAAGGGTATTGTGAAACACCCCCATTCCAGTTCTTCTGGTGGCATTATGAATTGTTATACCTATTTTCAATATGGCAAAATGATTTTAAGAGCTTTAAACATTGTCAAACTTTAGTTCCACTTTTAGAAATGTTAGAAACAATTTCATGGGCAAAATAATTTAAATATTCATGTGGATGATAATAAACAATTATTAAATTGAAACTACTTTAAATGTTATTGATTAAAGTGACAAATTTATAATCTGTCTACTTATTGTACATAATGTAGCAATAAAGAATCCCTGTGACGGCAATGCAGACATGGAAACATGTGGTGGTATGTGTAGTGGTAACAGCATAAGGCAGAATGTAAATTACATGAAGGGATTAGAAAGTAACACGATAAATTTAAAATAGTTGTGTTCAATGATGAGAGTCTTAAGGAATTGATTGCTTGATGTTAATATTCCCATGTTACCTTGGTAAGATGGAAATTTTTTAAATCCTATACTAACGAGCTTTTTTCTGGCTAATTCTCTGCACACTCCTGCCCCCAGCCCTTCTCCATTCTGCTGATTCAGGGCCATGTTGAGGTTCACATCAGTCTTGGGGACAGGTCCAGCCTGAGGAAAGCCCTCCTACACTCTCCCACAGGCACCTACAGCGATGGACAGCCGCATTTCATCTCCTTGTAGGAATCGGAGGTACTGTCCCCACAGCAAGGCGTGTGTCATGAGGGGGTGGGGACCTCACCAGGGCTTCCAGCAGAAACATTGTCCTGGCACCCTGTGCAGTTAAATGACTGGCATGATTAGCATTCCAAATAGTTGTAGAAGCCAAACCTTGCCAGACAGCTCCTTATGAGATGTTTGTGCTATTTCTATAATTGAACAACTTTATCCTTGCCCTTTTTTGAAATTCAATATAAATTATATTGGATTAATTCTGTGGCAAAGAGCATTGTGGTATCAATAAATAGTATTATATCAATAGTAAATAGTACAGTAGTAAGTAGGTTATGTCAACATTCCTGTATATTTCCCTCCAGAACTCTAGAGCAAACATTTTAAAAGTATACTGGACATTTTCATCATAGGTAAAGAGGTAAAATTATACTGTTCTCAAAAAAGCAGTCAAATTCAATGATTTTTGTTAACATTGCACTCATTACTGAAGAATTTTCAGTTGTAAGTTTTAATCTTTAAGATTCACCTTTTGTTCTGACATGTCATATTAAAATTTGTCTTCCAGGAACTTTTATTATTCAGTAAGAACTTTGCTGGGATTGTGTGTTAAAATGGGCCATTGATTTATTATAGTTAAAGATTTTCGTTTATTTTCTCCTTTGATCTTTTAGAATTATCACTGTTAAATTGGCTGAGACCAATCCTGTGGAAATGAACTTGGGTCCATTAGCAGAAAGCAGGACTATAAATGTGTCCAACCTGTACATAGGGGGCATTCCTGAGGGTGAGGGGACCTTGGTGCTCAGAATGAGAAGCTCGTTCATTCCATGGCTGCATCAGAAATCTGATCTTTAACCTGGAGTAAGTGAAACTGTGCTCTCTGCATGTTTTTGCATTTTCTGACCTTCAACAGTGAGTGCTAACGCTAACCTGCAGTCTAATTTTGTTGTTTGAAATTGCCTAAAATTTTAAAAGTTCCTGAAGAACATACGAACCCCGTTTGTCTATCATAGAAATCCCCACAAATGGACTTTATTGGATTCAAATGATTGACAGGTACAGTCACCTTACTTTCAAATAAAAGATGGAATCTTAGCTCCACACACAATTATCCATAAATAGCTGGGGTTAAATATATTTTTGATAAGCACTTAAAAGAAGATAGATTTTGTAATACAAATTTCTGAATTGTTTTTACAATTAGGCTACTAGCAGCTTCAGATTATTAATGGTTCCCCTGAAAGCAATTACTGTATAATTAAGAACTGGAAGCCTCCATCCCATGTGTGGTGGGCTTGTGATGATTCATTCCTCCTTGCTGACCCTCTGCCCACGGTCAGCGTGCTGAGCAGACCCAACACATGCTCTGCCCTGCAGGGCCATTGTCTGCTTGGGGGAAACTGGATGTGAGCTGATGAGATTGGGATCTCTCCCGCCGAACCACTGACTTGCCACTCGATCTTTAGCAAGGACTTGGATCTTTCAAGATCACAGCATCTTTCCCCATGAAATTACCTCTTACGGGTCCCTGAACCGGGCAAGAATACAAATGTATTCATGGATTTCAACATGATTACAATGTTGGAGCCTTGGTTTAGCTATTTCTATAGACTTATATTTAGTCACCTGTTGTCTATTTATTCTTTCCCTCACTGGAGAGTCATCTTCATGCTCCTTAAAGCTGTGAGGCTGTGGACTCCACATCTCTTGTGGTTCCCAGGCATGTCCAGGAAAGTGCCACAGGGTCACATGCAGGTGCAGGACTTGGTGCTGGAGCTGCGTAGTGAAGGGGCGTGTGACGAGGGAAGCCCACAACCTCCCTTGAGGGGACATCAGTGTTCAGCTGAGGTCACTATGCAGACAGGTAGAAACCAGAGCATGAACGTGGCCATAGGGCAGCCCAGTGAAGGCTGCAGGAAGTGTGTCAGCTCCGGAGCGGCTCTCGCAGGGCGCACAGGAAGGGCCTGGGGTAGTGTTTCAAGAAGCATCAAACAAGAAAGTACCGGGTGTCCCAATAGTCACCATGCATAGGAAAAATGGAAAATCATAGCTAAATATACCTTTGTTTAGAAAATGTTCACTACAAAATTTTACAAAAAGGTGGCCAACATGTAGAGAATATTTTGTAAATATTTTGTAAAATTGTGTAATGAACATTTTATGAATAAAGATGCATTCAGCTATAATTTCCTTTTTTTTTATGTTTGATGACTTTTGGGACATCCCAGTGTATAACATGATCTATCCAGACTCTCAGGCATGCTGAAGGATGGTCACTCTGATCACTCCAAGAGAAACAGATTCATTGTTTCTTATGGATTTTAATTGTACACTAATTACATGACACAGTTTCTGGTTTGTGGTATCCTAATTTTGAAACTCTCCCTTGTTTGTGCCTAGACTTTTGGATTTCACCAGTGCAGTTGGCTCTGAACAAGCGGACTTGGACACCTGCTTGCTTGCACAAAGGCCTAAGCTGGCTTTTCTTGGCGAGGACGGGGAGCACATACACCAGGCCTGGTGAGTTCGAATCCAGCCCGGGCCTGCCAAACAACAATGACAGCTACAACAACAAAATAGCCAGGTGTTGTGGTGGGCGCCTGTAGTTCCAGCTACTTGGGAGGCTGAGGCAAGTGAATCACTAAAGTCCAAGAGTTTGAGGTTGCTGTGAGATATGACGCCACAGCCCTCTACCCAGGGCGACAGCTTGAGACTCTACCTCAAAAAAAAAAAAAGAATGCAATGACAACTTGACCAGTTTGGCACAAATGCCTTAATTATCATCCTGTCACTAAGGCAGCAGCACTTTTAAGCACCACTGGTTTTACAATGAATAGTACAAGTGTCAATATGGTGACATGGGCAAACAGCATAGGGAGTACTACCCAGCATTAAAGTAGTTTTAACCTTGCAGGCCACTGAAAATCACGTCTAGGGCTTCCCTTACCTGTCCACAGATACCGCTGACTTATGTGCTTCCTATATATCAGACCTTGTGACTTCTGACTCCACTTAAAACTTAAATTTGGTACTCACATTAGCGTTTTACTTCTTTATAAAACTATGTTTTTCTCTCTGAAACTCTGAAGTCAGAAAAATTTCTTTCCCAATGATCTGGGTGTTGCTGAGTTTGATATGTTGTTCTTCTGGTCAAAATAATGCTTGAGTCCTAACACCTCATAGAATTGTTCTTTTATTAATTTATGCATCTTCCAACTCTCAGTTTTACAAACAGAATGTTAGCCTTATTCAAAGTGGGTTTTATCCCTCTTTTAATTCCCACAAAATGGGGAGAGTCTCATCTCCCAGGCACGCAGGGTGGCAGAGCTCTCCTGTATCTATGGTCCCTTGAAAGCAGATGTGGCTTAAAACAGTTTGGTGGAAACACTTCAGACATTTATTAATAAGTATAAATAAATGTTCTCTGAGCTTAAGAGAAACATTATTACCTCAGAATGAAAAATTTCTCTTAAATTTCTAAAGAGAACGATTTCTAAAGGGCCAAGGACACACTGCTTCTCAGGATCACACAGATGAATTCTCCAAGGAATTGAATAAAAAGATTTCAGCATTCCCATTTTTCAGTCTCAAGTGCATTAACAACAATTCCTTAATTGTAAAATGGAAGTCCCACAAAACCGTATTTTACTAAAAAGACAGACTTAATTTCAGAAAATACGTAAACAAAAACCATTTCTTACACACTCCATGAATGCTCTTGACAGTGCTAAAACCACCCCATGGTGCAAATGGACAGGTAACTCATTTGTGCAGTTAAGAATATATACAGGACCCATGATTGCATGTACACAGCTATGAAAAAATATATATATTTTAAACTCATAATAATAAAAAGTGACTATTGAAAAAAGAAGAAGAATATATAAAGGAAACACAGGATTCTTGAGACAAGTCAGGAGCTTACACAAGATTTACACAGAACAACAGGCGGGAGGCAGTAGCGTGCCTGTTGGTTTGGGAATTTTAAAATGATCTAGTTAGGGATCTGAGCTAAAGAAGGGGCCAGAAGGATCTCAGGCTTGAAGAGAACATCAACCCAGATGAAAGAGCCAGTTTTGTAATGAAATTTGTGACTTCATAGCCAAAAGAGCACAGATCTCATCATCGCTTTGGTATTCAGGTTTTAGATCAACTAATGATTAATTTTCCTACAGTATTAACAGTTCTAGAGTTTTTCAGGTGGCAGAATTTAGTTTAATAGGTTCAGAAAATAATTTGATCTTATATTTTATAGAGTTATTAAGTATAGGAAGGATTAACTGAACTATTGAGTTAAACTTTCTTGTAATTTAGAGGGAAGTTGTCTATGGTGATCATGATTTAAGGTATTGAAAAAATTCTTACAAATGGCAAGGTGGTCTTCTTTGGGATACAGAGAAGGAAGTAAGTTGAATGTTTAAAGGCATCTCTCTCTTTGCCTCTTCCACCATAGGATGTGGGGATCTCCTGAGGAGATTATCTTTCTTTTTTTTTAAAGTTTCTCCCAGACTAAACTGTAATCTGATGACCTAGAATTACAAATAAGACATGCCCATTCAAAAGAGTAACTCTTTTTTGGAACTTGTCACAATCTGGGCAAAGCATAAATAGTCTTACAAAGTTCTTAGAATGCAGATAACATGTCTAGCACCTTAAGAAAAAAATTAAACATCTAAGATAGTAAATCACCTGTAGTGTTTTATCTAATTTACCCAATCTTGGCACTGGCAGCAGGAATATATACCCATGTATGACGTGCCTGAGTAAGAGATAAGAAAACAAAGCCCCCCAAGGCTCTCTGTATAACCAGGGAAACAGCACACACATGTATCTGTAGAAACCCTGAGTTGCCAAAGCAGGACAGGCAAAGTTGCAGATTTATGCCAAAAATTCCAAAGTGGGGGAAAAAATTAACTCCTAGATATCTCTAGGCCTTCTAGCTCCCTGCTGCGTGGTTTTTTGCTCTTCAAAGTGAACACACTTCTGCAGAGATGCAGTGGCTTCTGCCTAGGGGTGAAGACGGCCCACAAGGTCATAGTCCTTGTCTTCCAGTCCTCCGTCCTTGTGTTTGGTCAACCAGCCTCTGAAGACATTCTGACTCAATGAATGGAAAGATGGCTTTGGGGCTCAATATGTACAATTTTCCTCGTTCTATTCTTTTGAGAAATGTCAACATAGAGAAGGCAACTAGAAAGGAGCTGCAAAGCAACAAGTCTGAGTAACTACCTACAGTACAGGTGTTCCTGGTGCTGGACAAGGAGACGCAGATGCCCCGATCTGTCCTGGACAGGCAGACGCAGACGCCCCATTCTGTCCTGGCACACAGGTATGATGGCAAAGCATGGCCTTCTCAGGGCCAGAGAACACAACTGGCCTTCACCCAGGCTTTCTCCCAGCTGCTGCTCTCCCTTACAACACTGAAAGAAATAGCTATCGCAGTTTTTGTCCTTAAAGGAACATATTAGTGGTCATCATGAAGACAGGCATACAAAGTCCCCAGGGTACCGACTGCTAAAAGTGAGATATGTACTCTGTTACCTAATCACATCCAACTAATAATAATGTGGAAACAGAGCTGTTCTTGTTTGAGACTTCAGTGGGCAGGATCTTCGAGAAGCTCTATCAAAAGAGTAAGAACTATGCCTGTCCCTGCAACATGGGGGACCCACACTAAAGCATTACATTGACACCTATTATTTTATTCTTTTGGCATCCTGATTATCAAGAGTAAAAACATAAAAAGCACTCTCCAATTTTCCATTGATGTACTCTAATTTGATATCTTGGTGAATAACGGCCTTCAAAGGAATTTCCATGCTGAATCAGCTAATGAGTTAATGGAGCTTTCTTTTATAACAAATGGTAGTTCAAAGTACCTGTAAGTGTGGCCATGACGCCTCAAGGGTAGGTTCACCTTCTTCTGGATCAAATTCGTTGCTGTCACTAGGAGGGAGAGTTCTGAATATATTGCAAGATACCTAAAAATAAACAAGCAGCAGAGTTAGCTGGAAGCATCTTCTGGACAGCTTTACATAAGGTCCTGAGGAGCCAGCTAATGGGAACCCAGGTAACAGCATGAGGGGCACCCTCAACTGGAATAAGGGCCCCTCGCTCCAGGCTTTGCCAACAGGATCACCTGGAGGCCAGGTGGGAAGGGAGCAAAGCAGCCCCTCCTGCTGTCTTGAATGCTGCATGTCTTTTCTCTATTTGGCCCTTTCCACCTTAAGTCCTCATGATTCTCTACCTTCCATCAAAGCCTGCTCTTGCTTGCTTACCTGTCAAGCCTGCTTATACTTAGCCAATTTCCACTAAGATAAAAGTAACTGCAAGGGACTTCATGTCCTTCCCTTCTCAGGCTTATTCACAATTTGCAAATTTATGGTTGAACTAATGGTGAAATTTTAGATATTCACAAAAATGAATCAGGAGAGATATTTTAGAACCTTTCTATTACCCTTAAAAATATTCCTGATCTGTCCTCAATAAGTTCATTTACAAAATGGCAGGCCACGATGCCCAGGGTAAGATTATGTTTGTGATATAAACCTCTATAGGCCAGGGCTCTAGGCATTCCGTTACCGTAGGCATCAAATTACATGCCACAACAGCCATGACTGGTAACTCTTCTATGTGATAGAGAGATGAGGATTCATTACATTATCTACTATTTCTGTCTACTTATGACAAGATTTCTATAATAAAATGATTATTTTTAAAATGTTGTTAGGCCAGGCGTGGTAGCTCATGCCTATAATCCTAGCACTTGGGAGGCCGAGGCAGGTGGATTGCCTGAGCTCACAGGTTCGAGACCAGCCTGAGCCAGAGTGAGACCTCATCTCTAAAAATAGCTGGGTGTTAGCCGGGTGTTGCGGCCGGCGCCTGTAGTCCCAGCTACTCGGAGGCTGAGGCAGGAGAATCGCCTAAGCCCAGGAGTTGGAGGTTGCTGTGAGCTGTGTGACGCCACAGCACTCTACCGAGGGTAATAAAGTGAAACTCTGTCTCTACAAAAAAAAAAAAAAATAGCTGGGTGTTGCAGGGGGTACCTGTAGTCCCAGTACTTGGAAGGCTGAGCCAAGAAGATGGCTTGAGCCCAAGAGTCTGAGGTTGCTGTGAGCTGTGACACCATGGCACTCTACCGAGGACAACAAAGTAAGACTGTCTAAATACATACATAAATGAATAAATAAATTGTCATTACGGTGCCTTTTCGATTTGTTTCCTGCCATACTTACTAATAACCCAACTTCTCCTAATGTCCTCAGGTCTAAAGAATAAAACAAGCAGGGCAGGAGGAGAGTGTGCAGAGAAGTAGAGAAAGGCAAAGGAGGGAGACACTGGCACGAGAAGCCTTTGATGGACTTTCATGTAATGTGGAAAATACCAGCTATAATATGTTTCTCTCAAAGAGGAAAGAAAAAAGGCTTTGGGGGCTCCAGACAATCTACATCTGTTTATTCATCCCACAAATACTTATTGTCTATTCTATGTACACATTATTCTAAACAATGAGAAAACGGTAGTGAACAAAGCAGGTAAAAATCCATGTCCTCGGCTTGGCGCCCGTAACTCAGTGAGTAGGGCACCAGCCACATGCATCGAAGGGGGTAGGTTTGAGCCCAGCCCCGGCCTGATAAACAAAAATGACAACTGCAACCAAAAAATAGCCAGACGCCTGTAGTCCCAGCTACTAGGGAGGCTAAGGCCAGAGAGTTGCATAAGCCCAGGAGTTAGAGGTTGCTGTGAGCTGTGACACCACAGCACTCTATCCAGGGCAACATACTGAGACTCTGTCTCAAAAAAAAAAAAAAATCCATGTCCTCAGGGATGTATTCTAGTTAAAGCTATAGTTATCCCCATTTCCCTGGCTATGGAAACCGAGCTCAGATGTGTAAGGAAAAAGACTCAATTTTAACTGCAATGGGAAGTCATTAGTGGATCTTACACAGGGAAGTCACGTGATTTGAGATCTATAGAGAATAGACAGGAAAGGGACAAATTAGAAGGCCGAGTGGCAAGGGATGGTTTGGACTACAATGGTGGTAGGGAAGACAGAAATAGATGGATTCAAAACACATGCGTTCTGGAGACGGCACTTGCCGCTCGCTGGCTTGGAAAAGACGGAAACATCATGGACGAGTCACAGATCCGAGGCCATTTACTGAACATGGAGATTACAGAGGACGAGAACCTCTGTTTGCTGTTTTGGTGGACAGATGTAGAGACCAACTTAGAGATGGATTAAAGGAGTAACAGCTAAGAAGTAATCAGACTGGACTCTGGACTTCTGAGTTGCACAGGTCATATCTGGAGATTCATCAGGATATAGATGATACTGAAAACCATGGGACTAATGGATCACCTTGGAAAGGAATAAACAGAAAGATTAGAGGTTCTTGGCACCCAACATTTAGTAATTAAGTAGAAGAGCCAAGAAGAGAAAATGAAAAGGAGCAGGGGGTAGAAGAAAAGAATTAGAGTTTGCAGTCTCAGGAGCTAAATGAGAAGAGTCTTTAAGATGAAAGAAGGGTCAAGAGTAACAAAAGCTGCTCAGAGGTTGACAAAGATGAGCACAGTACAGTATCTGTATTTAACACAGCACAGTAGTGGACTGGGCGGCCTTATCAAGTGTGTGCTGTTAATATCCCAATTTACCACCAAGGACACAGAGATCTCCACAGTGTTCTAGAAGAGCAGGTAAACCAACCCTTTTGCTCTTTAATTTAGATGACAGAAAAAAAAGATCCTAGAATATGTTTTTGCTATGGCTAATGACAGCATGCACAATTCTATTTTCTCTTCCAAAGATAATTAGAAATTATATTGATGAAGAAACTAGCTACTTTTCAGATAACCATCAACCCATGACTTTTCTTCAACCAGCCAGCCATACCGCAAACCATTAAGTCAAAGGTCCTTTAATTATGCAATTTTGAATCTTCATTAAATTATACATGTATGTCAAAAACTCGTTGAAATTTCATCCCAACTAAGTTACTTATATTTACCATACTCTTTAACAAGTGTTGTTTTTCCTCTCCAAAGACATAAAAGTAAACCATGAAAGGAAAAGAAAGGCCTCTCTATAGTAAAAAATCTGGGTAAACAGAAACTTTTGCTCCTTTCTATTTTCTGACATACAAACTCTCTTCCAGTGTCTGCCACATGCTGCACAACTATCTGTTTGTATATTTGTCTCTCCCCACTAATCAAGAAATAATCAAGAATAGGCAACACATTTGTTTTCCTAGAACATACTGTGTTCAAAAAATATTCAAAAATAGAAGTTTGGCTATATTAATAAAGCTGTGTACTATGGTTTTGCTTTAATCAAAATTCAGTTGCTGTTTTTGTTTGTTCATTTCTTTGTTTTTTGAGACAGAATCTCAAGCTGTTGCCCTGGGTAGAGTGTCGTGGCATCATAGTTTACAGCAACCTCCAACTCTTGGGCTCAAGCGATACTCTTCCCTCAGTTTTTCTATTTTTAGTAGAGACAGGGTCTCAATTTTTACTCAAGCTGGTCTCGAACCTGTAAGCTCAAGCTATCCACCGGCCTCGGCCTCTCAGAGCGTTAGGATTACAGACATGAGCCACTGCACCTGGCCCAGTCAATACTCAATTTAAAGTTTTCTGGGTGATTTAAATAAATCCAGGTTATTTATCAGGATGTTTAACTTTGTGTATGTTTCTACTCCTCTGATCTTATCAGTTTCATGACTCAGTTACCATATCAAAAGAAGGCCAAGTTGGGTCAATAAACCAAACAGCAGATCATTCTAAAAACACCCACATCTCATTTAGCTATATACTGACATTTCTTCAAATTTACCTTTCTGACATGCTTTTTGTTTACTTCTAAACATTCACCAAACACATGTCTATTGGGTTAGATAATTCAGAGCTGACTTGACTGGTTAAGTATTTCTCCCATACACAGGGAAAGAATGGCAAACCATATCAACTGTCACGGAAATAGCCAAGCCTTTGACCCAGCCTGATATATAGTAGCTACTTAATAAAAACGTTAACGAATAAACCATTACTTCCATCCTTGAGAATCTACCCTCAGAAAAAACTAATCCAAGACAAGACTGAAAAAGCAACTTAAAATTGTTACTTTCAACGTTCTCCAAAAAGTGTAAAATAGGACACAGCATCTATGGCCAGCGTTAGAGAGGAAGATCAACTCAGTGGAGTGTGGCGCAGCATTAGAGATAGCAGTCAGTTCCTTTTGCCCTCAGTAGACGTGGTGTGGTAAGCACTCTAGAGAGGCTGCTACTGGCGTGGGTTTTTCAGACCTGGGGGTGGTGCAGACTGTTGGATCTGGGCTCAAGGAGTCCAGGCCGATAGGCTGAGCCTGGTCATGCCCAGCTGGGGTATCCCAGAGGAACAGGAATTGAAATGCTTCATGGAAACACCACTCTGGCCTTCAAGTTCTGTCACAGTCATAGTTGTAGCCAACTCCAGGACTATACTGGGTACTTACATAGCCTCCTGGGTGGTGAAGAAGGTACCTGCTGGGCACCATGACTGGAATGCAGCAGCCTGAAGATTCCGGGAGTAGTTACTGGCTCAGCAGCATCAAATCTACAAGCTTTGAAATAAGGGAGGCATCTCGGTCTCAGCTGCCTCCAAGCTGTTGGCCAACAGGGCGCATCTTTACAAAGACATGGAGCTGTTGCCGGCCTCTACTATGTGGATAGTGAAGGGAACTGGACCTCAGGGAGACACCTTCTCTCTGAGTTCTGGCTTTGTATATGCTTATCAGGTCATGGATCAAGGTTACTCCTATGATCTGACCCATTGAGCCATCTACCAAACCAACAGAGATGCCTGCGCAGGAGGTTTGATTGACCTCTTATCACACGCAAAAGGATGGCTGGGTCCGAGTCTTCAGTGACAATGTAATGGCTCTACAGTCTGAAGGAGGGTGGATGTGGCTGCTTGCATTTCCTGGGGAGAATGTCACTGGCAATATGGATACAGCATCCCATTTTATCTATAGAGGAGGGTTCCTCAATTGTATTGATATTTATCTTTTAAAGCTCTAGAACACTGACCCCTATGTTTTACCAGTTGGTAATGAGCTGCTGGAGAGGTTTGGTTTACTTTCTTGTAAATTAACATTACACTAATATTTGACCCAAAAAAAGAAAAAAAAAAAGATAACAGTCATATGGAAGCACAAAAAGTCTATAAATAAAGATTTAGATGGGGAGGCGAGAGAATACTATGTGATTATAACTATAAATAACGTATGCGGGTACTAAAAGGAAGCAAGAAGGCCACGGACAACAAGCCAGGGAGGTCGCTGTTGCTACGTGTTTCGCTTAGGACACACCAAGTAAGTCTTACATCTTTAGAAAGCACGTGCTAGAGACACACAGTATGTGAGATAACGCTTCTCATTTCAAGATGAAAATGGTCTCTTGAATCTGTTTATATTAATACTATTATTGCTCTTGGAGAGAGTTAAAAATCAGAGCCTCCCACAATACCTAAGCTTAGTTCATGAATGAATGATTTAAGAACTGAATGAACAGACCAGTTTAACTATACAGTTGAGGTCCAAAATCATGAATTTAAAATCTGGTCATCCATCAGTGAGAGGAGGACGTCTCTAAAATCCCCTGAATCCATCAGTGAGAGGAGGACGTCTCTAAAATCCCCTGAATTATCTTCAACAGATAAGAGGGCTGGTTGCCTTCATCAGATTTTCAAAACACTTTCCAAATCTAAAAATGGTTAAAAAACACTACTTTAAATAGTAAATTTATTTCTATTAAATCTTCCATCATCACTGGCAGTCACTTTTGAGTTTATAGCCTAGGCTTAAATGGAGTATTAAACAGGTAATGGCCACAAGTAACCCCTGCCCTAATTCCCCACCACGTGGTAGTTTAGTGAAGCATACAAGGGACAGATCAAAACACATTTGAATATTTCCAATCTCACAAACTGCCTCTGTTAAAATACAAGGCTTTAGCTCTAAGCCTTCATTTTATTCAATCTGAACTGAATTATCAACAATGAACAAAAGGAAATTTTAAAATATATTAGAAGGTTTTATTTATCAACTGTTTATTTTAAACTACACTGGTGTCAGGGCAAAGAAAAAAAATTAAGAAACAAATATCTTCGAGGCAGTCTGAACCAATTTCATTGCAAAGATACTGAATGTTGGGGTCAAACAAAGGGCTTGAAGTCACCGTTGTAACCTCCAAAAAGTGGCTGGAAGGACAGAGCAAGACTGAGGGAATGGGAGGAAGGGTATCAAAACCTGGATAATGCCTCTTCAAAGACAGAAAGCCGGGGGTTAGGCCTCTGTTGTGTGGACGGCCTGATAATCAGATCACGTCCGAGACTGTCTCAGCCAGCCCCTCATCTAACCAGTGAGGAGCCTGAGGTGCAGAGTCTGCTAGTTTCTCAAGGTAAGGAATCGCCACGCCAGGCACCGAGGGTTCTCAGGGCTCCTTCTCTGAGACACCACAACCGAAGAAAAAGGATGGACTCGACTCTTTCTCTCATTTTCCTCTAATTTCTCCCATTCTCATTTCTTTTTATCATTTTTATTACTCTCTAGTTTCCTCCTCTCTCCCTTCCCATCATCCACTCAAAGGCACTTGCAGGCACGGTTTTCTGACTTGGATGGCGTGTGGGTCTAAACAAGCTGATGACCTTCCTCGGCATTGATAAGGCACTGTAACAATCTCCTCACCCCCACTGTGGCTCGGACCCCCAGCACCAAACACATAGATTCCCGTGATGTTTTCCCCTCTCTGGTGTTCTCTTCTCCACATCTCTTCCTTCTTGCCTCTCCTAGTTAGATTTTGAGACCCTCAAAAACTCCTTAATCATCCCTGAACCGCTTGGCATCTAATATAAAATAAATAAAAACTGCTATGTGGGGTGGCTCACACCTATCATTCTAGTACTCTAAAAGTCCAAGGCAGGAGGATTGCTTGAGGTCAGGAGTTTGAGACCAGCCTGAGCAAGAGTTATTAGCTAGGCGTGTTGGCATGTACCCAGAGCGCCAGCTACTTGGGAGGCTAAGACAGGAGGATCCCTGGTGCCCAAGAGTTTGAGGTTGTAGTGAGCTATGATAACACCACTGTGCTCTAGCCAGAGTGACAGAGCAAGACTCTGTCTCCAAAAAAAGTAAAAATATTAAAAATTGTTTTAAAAATAGAAATAACTATGGTGGTCAAATAAAAGACCAGACCAGACACAAGTTAAATGTGAATGGACTGGTGATGTAAAGAAATGACAAATAATTTCTTGGGTATAATCCTGTCCCACAAAGTATCTGGGACAATGTTAGACTAAAAAAGTATTCATTATCTAAAATTCAAATGTAACTAGAACTAGGTGCCTGTATTTTATTTGCTAACTCTGACAACCCCAAAACAATACTAATAATAATTAAGACCCTCCACTAAAGAGTCTCAAACAATGATTTTCAACCAGTGTGCCATGAAAGGATCTTAGGAGTAATATGAAAATTGTTTTTCAAAAGAAGTTCAAAGCACAATAAATACATTCTTTTTTCACTCTTTTCCTTTTCTTTCTTTTTTTTTTTTTTTGAGACAGAGTCTCACTCTGTCCCCCTCAGTAGAGTGCCGTGCTGTCATAGCAACCTCAAACTCCCAGCCTTAAGCGATTCTCTTGCCTCAGCCTCCAGCGTAGCTGGGACTACAGGCGCCCGCCACAACGCCCGGCTATTTTTTTGTTGTAGTTGTCATTGTTTAGCAGGCCTGGGCCAGATTCAAAACCACCAGCCCCGGTGTATGTGGCGGGCACCCTAATCACTGAGCTACAGGCGACGAGTCATTTTCACTCTTTTTCTTGTTCAACATAATTTAAGTGTGCCATGGTAATTTAACTATAGGTTCAAGTATGCTCTGAGATAAAAAAAAAAGTTGAAAAATACTGATCTAGAACTTCCTGGCTGTTTACTCTGAGGGGCTGGCTGCTGTGTTATTTTTCAGTACTTTAATTAACTACTAAGTTTAACTATGGCACAAAAAAATAAATTTCATATTCTTGGCCTAATGTGACAGAGCAGACTCCAAAGTTTCCAAGTTCATGGCCCAATAAGCAAAAAAGGAAGAAGTGTTTAGATTAAACAAGTTATTACTTTTTGACTTGCAATAGCAAAATACATCTGTTACATTTTTAAACATTTAAATTACTACAGAAAAAAATAATTCACCATTCCCTACCCCTTTATCTCCATAGAAACCATGAATTTACGCCACAGTTTCCACAGACATTTCTTTGTTGTTAAGGAAATGATGAGCACGTTAAGAAAGAACAGAGTGGCCAGAACCTAGTAGTTCCTCACTAAATACGTGGATTAAGATTAAGACAGAAAAAAAAAAGGACAACAATACAGTGAGAGTTATTTTTATAAAAAATTAATAAGTACTTTGAATTTCCTTTAGTTATGTATGTGTTGAGGCATGTAGTGTGAGCAGGGGACCAGGACCACTTGAACTACAGTTTAACACACTGACTTAATTCATCTTTCCTATGCTTTAGAATATACCTTCTAGATAGTAAAGTATCATCTCTCTTCGAGAAAAGTAGATCAACTAGTTCACCACAATCATATTTTCCCCTTTTTGCCTGTGATGCTATACACTTTCATATAATTAGGCGATACTACAAGCTTATCAATTCTAAGTACAAAAATAATGGCATTAGGATGGGTGTGGTGGCTCACACCTGTAATCCTAGTACTCTGGGAGTCTGAGGCAGGTGATCACCTGAGTTCAGGAGTTTGAGAACAGCCCTGACCAACAGCAAGACCCCATCTCTAAAAATAGCCAGGCATTATTTATAATTTAAATTACTACAGTTGGGTGCCTGCAGTCCCAGCTACTCAGGAGGTTGAGGCAAGAGAATCACTTCAGTCCAAAAGTTTAAGGATGCTGTAAGCTATGACACCATGGCACTCTACCAAGAGCGGCAAAGTGAGACTCTGTCTAAACCAGGTGTCCTCAAACTTTTTAAACAGGGGGCCAATTCACTGTCCCTCAGACCGTTGGAGGGCTGGACTATAGTTTAAAAAAACACAAAACTATGAACAAATTCCTATGCACACTGCACATATCTTATTTTGAAGTAAAAAACAAAATGGGAACAAATACAATTCACACCGCTTCATGTGGCCTGTGGGCCACAGTTTGAGGACGCCTGGCTAAACAAACAAAAAAACAAAATAATGGCATCAGAGTTTTAAAATGAATTTCTTGAGATTACATCTAAAAGATACATTTTCAGGTGGCACCTGTGGCTCAAAGGAGTGGGGCGCCGGCCCCATATGCTAGAGGTTGCGGGTTCAAACCCAGCCCCGGCCAAAAACTGCAAAAAAAAAAAAAAAATTAAAAGATACATTTTCTAACAAAAAAGGACCATAGGAGTTCTTTCATCATTTGTATGATGTTTTAAAAAGAACATTCAAATAAATCAAAAGGTACCATTATTTCTCAAGTACTATTTACATTAAGACCTAATACAAGTAACAATTTCAATGATATCCCTGAGTTTTCTCATCCAGTTCACTCATCATGTTTTAAAAAGAAACCAAAATAAGTTAATCAAGCATTTACAACCAGAGCGAGGACCCCACAAATGCAGAGTTGACACTAGGTCACCAGGTATCATTCCCATAACACGCTGTTACAAAAGAGGAATCCAAGTACATGTGGTAAAACTAGGTCTTCATCAATATCAACGATGACTGCCACTTTAAAAAAATAATTATACCTAAAATAAAAAATAGAACATAAGCAAGATCTACTTTAAATCTCTCAGACACTTGAACACATAATGGTATTCCCAGACACAGTAGAATGTATATGAAATATTCAACTCCAGGAATAAAAACCAATATTCTAACAAAATGTGCTAACATAAAAATAATTAATAAAAAAATGTGTATCTCATTACTTTTGTTAACACTAAATTAATTTTTTTTTTTTTTCAGGCAGAGCTTCAAGCTGTCGTCCGGGTAGAGTGCTGTGGCATCACAGCTCACAGCAACCTCCAACTCCTGGGCTCAAGCCATTCTCCTGCCTCCATATCCCAAGTAGCTGGGACTACAGGCACCTGCACAATGCCTGGCTATATTTGGGTTGTAGCCATCATTGTTGTTTGGTAGGCCTGGGCTGGATTTGAACTCCCCAGCTCAGGTGTATGTGGTTGGCGCCTTACGCACTTGAGCCACAGGTGCGGAGCCTAAATTTAAAAATTATTAATGGTCCCAATGATAACCTTTCAAAACTGACCCTCAGTCCCTTTGAATTAAATACAGATAAATAAGCAGTGATAAATAAGAACAGAAAGAATGATACCAAAGCATTTGTAATTATGCTCAAGGGCCTGAAAATCAGAACAGATAAATATCTTTTAAGCGGATGGATGCTTTGATCAGGAAACAAATGGCAAAAAGAAGAAAAATAATATATATATTTTTTGAGACAGAGTCTTACTATGTCACCCTCGGTAGAGTGTCGTGGCTCACAGCAACCTCAAAGTCTTGGGCTTAAGTGGTTCTCCTGCCTCAGCCTCCCAAGTAGCTGGGTCTACAGGTGCCCGCCACAACCCCCAGCTATTTTTTTGTTATAGTTGTCAATGTTGTTTATTAGGCCCTGGCCAGGTTCAAACCTGCCAGCCCTGTGTATGTGGCTGACACCCTACCCACTGATCTACGGGTACTGAGGCAAATGGCAAAATTTTTAAGCTTTCATTAACACTTAACTTAATTTCACTGTCAACTTGTTCATTCAATAATTTGTTTCTAAAGCCAAACTATGTCTTTTAATTACCACAATAAATCTACTATAGTTTCCACTTCAGACCAGGTATAAAGTGAATTTTTCTATGTGAGTGAACATAGCTATTTAAGTTATCTGAACTTGTGAAACCATTAAAATCCCTTATTCTGGGTGGTGTATGTGGCTCAGTGGGTAGGGCACCAGCCCCACATACCAAAGGTGGCAGGTTCAAACCCGGCCCTAGCCAAACTGCAACAAAAAAATAGCTGGGCATTGTGGTGGGCTCCTGTAGTCCCAGCTACTTACTTGGAGGCTGACGCAAGAGAATCGCTTAAACCCAGGAGCTGGAGGTTGCTGTGAGCTGTGTGATGCCATGGCACTCTACCAAGGGCGATAAAGTGAGACTCTGTCTCTACAAAAAAAAAAAAAAAATTCCTTATTCTAGCATAAACACATGCCCTCAGCACCTAATTCTAAGGAGCATGTACACCAGAACCTCCATAGCTCATCACCTCCCTACACTTACCACCTCCTTAAACTGACCTCACTATCATAGGCCAGACGTGCACCACACGTACATATCCACACAGTGGGCCTCATGTTGACCACCTCTGTGTGTGGACCAGTTTGTTGCAGTTCCTTACAGGGCTTCTACTGTATTTAAATTTAAATCAGTTTGATAATTTCCTAGATTATGGGCCATCCACAGTAGTTTTAACTTTATTCTCTAACATATTAAACATATAACTGTCATTGTTATATAATCTTATCAATACAATTATAATTTTCAGGCAAGAATTTTCAGAAGTTATTATTCCAAACATATGACTCCTTGAGCTCAAACAATCCCCACAACAGCCTTGTTTGGCATGACCGTGGGTCTCAGCAGCACAATGAAGATCGTCTGAGACTCCATAATGTGTAGGTGTGACCAAGCCGCTATGGCAAGGTTGTCCACATCTTGATCATCCAACCTCCTTTGTGTACAAAGCTTTCCTTTGAGGAAACATTCACTGAACCAAACACAGGGCACTGTTTACATGTGATGAAGAAGCATGTACTTATGACAGTTATGAGCTTGTTTTACAACACCTGGAAATCTAGAAGAGGAAAATTTGAAAGGAGATTTCAAGAGTGATTACAACCAAATTATTGTTACCCATTCACTGCCATACTTTAAATCTGTATTAGAAGCCTTTCTAGTAACTCTTCTAGTAAACCCAATTTCTGAAATGAGGCAGAAGGAACATCTTAAAATGGTAAAAAGCCTAATAGGCAACTTAAGAAAAGGAATAACAAAAATGTTTAAAAACTTAGACTGGGGCGGCGCCTGTGGCTCAAAGGAGTAGGGTGCCGACCCCATATGCCAGAGATGGCGGGTTCAAATCCTGCCCCGGCCAAAAGCTGCAAAAAAAGAAAAAAAAAACTTAAACTGCTCCAGTTAGAAGTTTTAAATATACAGCCAATATTGCAAAGATAAATATTAAAGCAATAGAAATCTTGGGCATGTACTGTTTTCCTAACACACAAGGAAGACACTTTATTACTTCTACTTCTTTCATTATGTATTTCTTTTTCCCTCTACTGAAAATACTCACCGTACAGATTTACAAAGTCAAAAAAAAAACAAATGTTCTCATTGTTACTACTGCAACGGCTGTTGGTAGTAATAAGAGCTTTTAGTTGGTAACTGTTCTGATGAATTTATATAAGGTATCTGCAGGGGTGGGAGACCCATGGCCTTCTGATTTCTAGATTGTTCTTTTTTAAGCACCAAAGGAAGAAAGAAGAGCTTCTTCTTTCTCTGCTGCACTCCCTTTTTAATATAAAAGGATTAGTTGTATAAAATCGGGATTCAGTCAAAAGGCCTCACTTCAGGACCTACAAGGCCACAGGTTTCCACCCCACTAGCTTTCTAAAAGATCAGAGCATTCTCAAGGAAGAAGGGAATTGTCCAAGAGACATCAAGAATAGAGAATCCGGAGACTTAAGAATTTTGTCACTAGGCAGCGCCCGTAGCTCAGTGGGTAGGGCGCTGGCCACATACACCCAGGCTGGCTATGCAACAATGACAACTCCAACGAAAAAATAGCTGGATGTCGTGGCAGGTCCTGTAGTTCCAGCTACTTGGGAGGATGAGGTAAGAGAATAGCTTAAGGCCAAGAGTTTGAGTATGCTGAGAGCTGTGATGTCACAGCACTCTACTGAGGATGACATAGTGAGACTCTGTCTCAAAAAAAAAAAAAGAATTTTGTCTCAAAAAAAAGGAAGGAAAGGAGGGAGGGGGAAAGAAAGGGAGGGAGGGGAGGACGGGAAGGGGAAAGGAGAAGAGAATCAACAGAATTAGAATAGAGATAAAATGAAAACAGATAGGGTTCTGAGGAGTATATAAGCATTTCATTATAAGGGGACAGAAAGGAGAAACTAAGTGAAAGAAAGACTTTTATCTTTTGTTCCACTCCCCTTGACCTGTGGGAAGTTCATCAGAAGACAAGAGACACCCCAAAGACAGAAAAAGAGAAAAAGAAAAGAGATCGGGGAAGGGGCTGGAGACAAGGATTTTATAAAAGGAAGATTACTGAGCGAGCTGTCCCTCTCCATGTGAGAAAATTAATAAAAGAATTGACAATAGCTACAAATTGGAAGCAACCTATTATGTATATAATGGGATATTATTAATAAATAGCCATGAAAACGATCAACTATAGCTCTTCACCCTAAGTTGCATGCCTCTCACACACATTACTGAGTGAAAGAAAATAGACCCTTTCTCCAAAAAATAAAAATAAAAAATACATACACTGTTTGTTCGATTTCCATTTATGTAAAGTTCAAAATCAGGTAAAACCAATTAATGGCATTATCAGGATAGTGTTAGCAGAGAGGGTGCATACCCAGAAAGTCTGTGCTCTTAACCAAAGGGCCATATTCAGTAGTATTTTATTTTATTTTGGAGACAGAGTCTGAGTTTATCGCTCTCAGTAGAGTGCCGTAGTGTCACAGCTCACAGCAACCTCCAGTTCTTGGACTTAGGCGATTCTCTTGCCTCAGTCTCCTGAGTAGCTGGGACTATAGGCACCTGCCACAACAGCCAGCTATTTGTTGTTGTTGTTGTTGTTGCCGTTTGGCCAGGGCGAGGTTCAAACCCGCCACCCTTGGTATATGGGGCCGGCGCCCTACCCACTGAGCCACAGGAGCCACCCTCAGTCGTATTTTAAATGAGGACCCTAACTAAGTGGGCTTCCCTGTTGTGGGACTGGCTGAGCAAATTCCTTACCACCATCACCCTTTCAGGCTCCCCACCCTCAAACTCCCCTTTGTCTTCTCCCCAGAGAGAATTCTCTGCCTCCTGGCTAGAGAGCATAAGGGCATATAGGAGCAGAATGGGTTGGGGCTCTCCTATTAATGTCGTCCACTACTTTCTGAAAGGTCCCCACTGTTCTCTGGCATGACTGATACCCCCAAGTGCAGATTCCCTCCAGCTTAGTTTCTCTGGAGAGTTAGCCTTCAGTCTTTTGCTGGGATTTGAGAGAAGCAGTTATGTGGCTACATGGTTTGGGAAAAGTGGAAATGGGATAGGGAATTCTAGCTACTTCTTACACAGACTTCAAAAGCACATCTGTCTTAGCCCCAGCACCCCCTGGAGCTGTGTGTGAGCCTGCTGGTTCCAACTCCCCTGCTGAGGCTTCCCGTACACCTGCTGGAATGACTAGGACAAAGCTCGCAGGAGAGACATCTGGTCGACCAACAGGCGCTAAGGTGACAAGATAACGGGTCTAAGGTCGGCCACGGACGTCTGGTCATCCGCGGGGCACTGTGGAGACCCAAGTTTCCTAACACCCACATGTGCTATACGAGGGTGTCATGCATGCCTGCCTGCCTGACAGGAGAACCCGGGGAGCTCATTCTTAGCTAGCTCCGGTGTTTCATATGCAGGTGCGGGGGCCAGGGGAGGGGGGATGTTACAAGGGAAGGAGAGAAATAAAGGGGAGAGGAAGGGGAGGACGGAGGGATGTGTGAGCAGCATCTCTTTTAGAAGTTCATAGGCGTCATAATCATGTGTTCGAGCACAAGTGTGAGATGTGCAATGAGAGAAACAAGGGATAAAAGAAGAGAAAAGAAACCCATGAAGTGGTGCCTTTGGACTCGCAGTCAGAACAAGTCAGCAACCTGCAGACACGGAGGACCGGCCCTCTCCGCAGCCAACTGGAGGCCAACAAGAGGTCAGGAGCTGGGGCCTCAGCGGGGGTTTTTCTCAGCTCAGAAACGCCTGTGCCTGTGAGTGGGCGCAGCCCCTGGCTCAAGGATTAGGGCGCCGGCCCCATATTATACCGTGGGTGTTGGTTCAAGCCCGGACTCCGCCAGAACTGGAAAGCAAAGAAACGAACCCATTTTCGGGAGCTCAACTCAGTGAGTTGAAGTGATCCGCACACCTAGACCCCCCAAAGTGCTTCGATTACAGGCCTGAGCCGCCTCACGTGGCCCAGCCTTATTCCATTTAGTTCAATATCCTTCTCCCACACCTGGTTTCACTGTATCTGGAGAGATGTATGTGTGGGGGGAAGCTCTTGTTAAGTATAGAAAATAACGGGGGCGGGGCCTGTGGCTCAGTGAGCAAGGCGCCGGCCCCATATACGGAGGGTGGTGTGTTCAACCCCAGGCCCGGCCGAACTGCAACAAAAAAGTAGCCGGGCGTTGTGGCGGCCGCCTGTAGTCCCAGCTACTCGGGAGACCGAGGCAGGATTATCGCCTAAGCCCAGGAGATGGAGGTTGCTGTGAGTTGTGTGACGCCACGGCACTCTACCGAGGGCAATAAAGTGAAAGTCTGTCTCTACAAAAAGGAAAAAGAATACAAGTTAACGGGTGGTGCCTGTGGGTGAAAGGAGTAGGGTGCCGGCCCCATATACAGAGGAGGTGGGTGGCGAGACAAACTGCCCCCTCCTCAAAATCATTTCGTTGAAAGAGTTCGCCTGCGGGCACCCCCGCCCTCCGCCCGCATATTTCGGAGGTGGCGGGTTCAAACCAAGCCCCGGGAAAAAACTGGAAAGAAAAAAAACAAGAGGGCGGCGCCTGTGGCTCAGTGAGCAGGGCGCCGGCCCCATATACCGAGGGTGGCGGGTTCAAACCCAGCCCCGGCCAAACTGCAACCAAAAAATAGCCGGGCGTTGTGGCGGGCGCCTGTAGTCCCAGCTGCTCTGGAGGCTAAGGCAGGAGAATTGCCTAAGCCCAGGAGTTGGAGGTTGCTGTGAGCTGTGTGAGGCCACGGCACTCTACCAAGGGCCATAAAGTGAGACCCTGTCTCTACAAAAAAAATAAAAAAAGAAAAGAAAAAAAACAAGAAAGAACGAAGGAAGGAAGGGAGGGATGGAGGGAAGGAGAAAAGATGGGACGGAAGGATGGAAGGAAGGAAGGAAGGAACGAAGGAAGGAAGGAAGGAAGGAAGGGAGGAAAATGAAAGAGTAAAAGTGGTTCAGTGCCTGTTCCTCAGAGGAGTAGGGCACCGGCCCCAAGTACCAGAGGCGGCGGGTTGAAACCGGGCCCCAGTCAAACACCGCAGAAGAAGGAAAATATTTAATAAATAAATAGATAAATAAATAGGCTGGCGTGGGGTGGGGGGGTGGTGCATAGCACAGTGGTCAAGGCACTAACCACATCCACCAAGGAGGCTGGCGGATTCCAGCCCTGTGGGACAAGCTACACAACAATGACAACTGCAACAAAGCAAAAATACCCCGGCGCTGTGGCGGGCTCATGCAGTCCCATGTACATGGGATGCTGAGGCCAGACAATCGTTAACGCCCAAGAGTTGGAGGTTCTTGAGAGATACCCCACACCTCGGCAATCTTCGGAGGGTGACTCAGTGAAGGTCTGCCTCACCAAAAAAAAAAAAAAAAAAAACATCAAAAGGACCAGAAAATAAATTAATAAATATTAAAATCAATCTAATAAAGAAGTAAATAGACACCTAGCACAGTTCCTGGAACAGAAACCATTCCACTTCCCCAACCCCCGCTTTACAATCCACAAAAAAACTTCAGTAATGAATTAAGTGTTTTTTTTTTTTTTTTTTTTGTAGAGACAGAGTGTTACTTTATGCCCTTCGGGTAGATTGCCATGGCATCACACAGCTCACAGCAACTTCCAACTCCTGGGCTTAAGCGATTCTCTTGCCTCAGCCTCCCGAGTAGCTGGAACGAAAGTAGCCCGCCACCATGCCCAGCTATTTTTTGGTTGCAGTTCAGCCGGGGCCGGGTTTGAACCCGCCACCCTCGGTCTGTGGGGCCGGCGCCCTACCGAATGAGCCACAGGCACCGCCCCTCAGTTAAGTTTTCGACCTTTATTTCTGATCTGTTCCGTTTTACAGAAGAGCTAAGCAGCCAAGCACAGAGGCGCTGACCTGACCTGACCTGACCTGACCGGAGACGAGGTTGAAGTGAAGAACTCCAAGGATCTGTCCCCGCCCATCTCCGCACCGCCTCCCCACTGGGCTTTGAGAGGACGGATCTGTCCCCGGGGAACAGCTCCATACACACCGAAAGAAGTTACGAGGTCGGGGGCGGTTGATCTCCACTCTAATGCTAGCATTGTGGGAGGCCGAGGCCGGTGGAGACATTAGACGACCGCCCCACACCCCACCATAGTCCCACCTGTTCGGGAGTCTGAGACAAAGGCATCCCTGGAGCTCAAGAATTCGAGCGTGCTGTGACTTGTGAATGGCACAACGCCGCTCTTCCCAGTGAAGGTGGAATGATGGTGTATGGCCAAAAAATATATAAATAAATAAATATATAATCCCACACACTTATACTGTCCTAGCTGGTTGTGTAGACCTGAATGAAGAAGAGTTTTCTTTTTGTTTTTTTTTTTTTTTTTTTTTGCTGATAGGAATGACACACCCCCTAGGCTCACAGGCTGCCCAGTTCGCTCCTGAGCTCCAGTAGTTACACAGGAGGCAAGCAGTGCGTATTGTCAGAAGAACCATTTCAGAATAAAGGGAGAGTGAGAATGAGGGGGGAGAGAGACGGAGAGGGGGGAGAAAGGGAGGGAGAGAGGGAGAGAGAGAGAGAGAGAGAGAAAACGAACACGAAAGAAGGAACACGGGGTTTGGAGGAGCGAGGCGAGTCTCAGAGCCTCAGGGGAACCACAACTTATACAAGTCCGCCACCTGCTGGACTGACTAGGCCAAAGCACGCAGAAGAGACATCTGGTCGACCAACAGGCGCTAAGGTGACAAGATCCCCGGTCTAAGGTCTGCCACGGACGTCTGGTCATCCGCGGGGCACTGTGCACAACCAAGTTTCCTAACACCCACATGTGCTCTACGTGGGTGTCATGCATGCCTGCCTGCCTGGCAGGAGAACCCGGCGTGCTCATTCTTAGCTAGCTCCCCGGTTTCACATGCAGGTGCGGGGGCCAGGGGAGGCGGGATGTTACGAGGGAAGGAGAGAAAGAAAGGGGAGATGGAGTGGAGGACGGAGGGATGTGTGTGGCAGCATCTCCTTTAGTAGTTCATAGGCGTCATGATCATGTGTTCCAGCAGAAGTGTGAGATGTGCAATGACAGAAACAGGGATAAAAGAAGAAAAAAGAAACCCCGAAAGTGGTGCCTTGGGACACGTAGTCAGAAGAAGTCAGCAACCTGTAGACACGGAGGACCGGCCCTCTCCGCAGCCAATTGGAGGCCGATAAGAGGTCAGTAGCTGGGGACTCAGCGGGGGTTTTGCTCAGTTCAGAAACTCGTGTGCCTGTGAGTGGGCGCAGCCCCTGGCTCAAGGATTAGGGCGCCGGCCCCATATTATACCGTGGGTGTTGGTTCAAGCCCGGACTCCGCCAGAACGGGAAAGCAAAGAAACGAACCCATTTTCGGGAGCTCAACTCAGTGAGTTGAAGCGATCCGCCCACTTAGACCCCCCAAAGTGCTACGATTACAGGCCTGAGCCACCTCACGTCGCCCAACCTAATTCGATTTAGTTAAATATCCTTCTCCCACACCTGGTTTCACTGTATCTGGAGAGATGTACGTGTTGGGGGAAGCTATTGTTAAGTATAGAAGATAACGGGGGTGGGGCCTGTGGCTCAGTGAGCAAGGCGCCGGCCCCATATACGGAGGGTGGTGTGTTCAACCCCAGGCCCGGCCGAACTGCAACAAAATAGCCGGGCGTTGTGTCGGCCGCCTGTAATCCAAGCTACTCGGCAGAACGAGGCAAGATTATAGCCTAAGCCCAGGAGATGGAGGTTGTTGTGAGCTGTGTGACGCCACCGCACTCTACCGAGGGCAATAAAGGGAAACTCTGTCTCTACAAAAAGGAAAAAGAATACAAGTTAACGGGTGGCGCCTGTGGGTGAAAGGGGTAGGGTGCCGGCCCCATATACAGAGGAGGTGGGTGGCGAGAAAAACTGACCCCTCCTCAAAACCATTTCGTTGAAAGAGTTCGCCTGCGGGCACCCCCGCCCTCCGCCCGCACATTTCGGAGGTGGCGGGTTCAAACCAAGCCCCAGCAAAAAACTGGAAAGAAAAAAAACAAGAAAGAACGAAGGAAGGAAGGGAGGGATGGAGGGAAGGAGAAATGAAGGGACGGAACGATGGGAGGAAGAAAGGAAGGAAGGAAGGAAGGAAGGAGGGAAGGAAGGAAGGAAGGAAGGAAGGAAGGAAGGAAGGAAGGAAGGAAGGAAGGAAGGAAGGAAGGAAGGAAGGAAGGAAGGAAAATGAAAGAGTAAAAGTGGTTCAGTGCCTGTTCCTCAGAGGAGTAGGGCACCGGCCCCAAGTTCCAGAGGCGGCGGGTTGAAACCGGGCCCCAGTCAAACACAGCAGAAGAAGGAAAATATTTAATAAATAAATAGGCTGGCGTGGCGTGGGGGGGTGGTGCATAGCACAGTGGTTAAGGCACCAACCACATCCACCGAGGAGGCTGGCGGATTCCAGCCCTGTCTGACAAGCTACACAACAATGACAACTGCAACAAAGCAAAAATACCCTGGCGCTGTGGTGGGCTCATGCAGTCCCAGGTACTTGGGAGGCTGAGGCCAGACAATCGTTCACGCCCAAGAGTTGGAGGTTCTTGAGAGCTGTGACACCACACCAAGGCAATCTACGGAGGGTGACTCAGTGAAGGTCTGCCTCACCAAAAAAAAAAAAAAAATTCAAATGAATTAAATTTTGAATTCAAAAATTCAAAAAATAAATTAATAAATGTTAAAATTGATCTAATAAAGAAGTAAATAGACACGTAGCACAGTTCCTGGAACAGAAAATCTTCCTCTCCCCGAACCCCCGCTTTCCAATCCAGAAAAAAACTTCAGTAATGAATTAAGTGTTTTTTTTGTTTTTTTTTTTTTTGTAGAGACCAAGTGTCACTTTAAACCCTTGGGGTAGAGTGCCATGGCGTCACACAGCTCACAGCAACTTCCAACTCCTGGGCTTAAGCGATTCTCTTGCCTCAGCCTCCCGAGTAGCTGGGACGAAAGTAGCCCGCCACCATGCCCAGCTATTTTTTGGTTGCATTTCAGCTGGGGCCGGGTTTGAACCCGCCACCCTCGGTCTGTGGGGCCGGAGCCTTACCGACTGAGCCACAGGCGCCGCCCCTCAGTTAAGTTTTCGACCTTTATTTCTGATCTGTTCCGTTTTACAGAAGAGCTAAGCAGCCAAGCACAGAGGCGCTGACCTGACCTGACCTGACCTGACCGGAGCCGAGTTGAAGGGAAGAACTCCTAGGATCTGTCCCCGCCCTTCTCAGCACCGCCTCCCCACTGGGCTTTGAGAGGACCCATCTGTCGCCGGGAACAGCTCCATACACACCCAAAGAATTTATGGGGTTGGGGGCGGTTGATCTCCACTCTGATGCTAGCATTCTGGGAGGCCGAGGCCGGTGGAGACATTAGACGACCGCCCCACACCCCACCATAGTCCCACCTGTTCGGGAGTCTGAAGCAAAAGCATCCCTGGAGCTCAAGAATTCGAGTGTGCTGTGACTTGTGAATGGCGCCACTCCGCTCTTCCCAGTGAAGGTGGACTGAGGGTGTATGGCCAAAAACTATATAAATAAATAAATATATAATCCCACACACGTATACTGTCCTAGCTGTTTGTGTAGACCTGAATGAAGAAGAGTTGTTTTTTTTTTTTTTTTTTGATAGGAATGACACACCCCCTAGGCCCACACACTGCCCAGTTCGCTCTTTAGCTCTAGTAGTTACAGCCCCAAACCTGCAGGTGGCCACTTTTTGCTCAGCCAAAGCCACAGGGGCCACATGCAGGGGACAGAGACCTTGCCTGTGCAGCCACCTACTCTCTAGGGAATTGCCCTGAGAATGCCAGTCGTCCCTGTCCCCTGACTTCTCCCATCTGTGTCCTCAGCTCAGTGACACAGTCATGATCAGCCGGGGTTCCACCTCATCTGGGCAGGACTGAGTTTAGAAATAAATCTGCAGCCTGATAGGCTCACCTGTGTGTGTTCACATAGGCATGTTGTGCTCATGTGTGTGTATGTGTGTGTCCGTGTGTGGTGGGTATGCACTGTTACACATGTGTGCCTGGGTGTCCATATGTGTATGTGCATGTACTTGTACAAATTCACTTTTCTTCCTTGAGGTCACAGAGGCTGGCTCTCCTCAGTATCCGGTGTCAGGAAACACCTGCTGTGTTCCATGTATCTGGACCAGTCCTGGGATTGTTCAAGGTGTAAGGACCTCACCAGTTACTGTCTACTATGTCTTGGATGGAATCAGGGGTCATGACAGGTGTGTGGTGTCATTGTCTTTGCCTTCTTATCTTGTTAGAATTGGGTAGGTTTCATCCCTCTGTGATACTTTGCTTATGCCTGGAGAAATCGGGCCTGACTGATTTCTACTGGGGGTTACAGAGCATCTCGGGTGTGTAGGTTTCATCAAATTAGGGAAGTTTGGGGTCATCATTGTTTGAATGTGTTTTCTGTCTTTTTTTTTTTTTGCTTTTAATTATTTTTTAGTTTTGCTTTATTTATTGTTTGGGATTCATTGAGGGTATAAGAAACCAATGCAAGGTTACACTAATTGCATTTGTTAGGTAAAGTCCCTCTTACAATCGTGTTTGCCCTCAAAAGGTGTGGCACACACCAAGGTCCCACCTCCCTCCTTCCATCCCTCTCTCTGCTCTTCCTTTTCTGTCCATTTATCCCAATGTTATCTTTCTGAGACTTCCACCTGTGTTGCACAAGTTTCTCAAGTTCTGTGCATTTTTTATTCTTATTTCCTTCTGTTTTTCAGGCACAGTAATAACAATTGATCCAACTCGAGTTATATTTTTCCTCATTTCTTTTTTAATTTTTTATACATGATATGACTTTCTTTTGAACATTTCATTATTTTGACTTTTTAAGATCACATTTAATGCATGTTAGCTGGTTCCAGATCTTTCTCTACTAGTTCTAGTGTCTGTGACTCTTTGGAGTTAGTATTTATCAGATTTCTTTGCTGTTTTAATTGTTCATTTAATTTTTTCTCATTGCTGTTATGCTTGGTGTCTTGTAGTGTATGGGGGAAAATCTTTCTTGTTTCTTTATCTGTCTCCTACTTTCATATTAAAACATGAGACCTTTAAATAATACGATGTGGGCTCAGTGTCCATAGCACAGTGGTTATGGTGCCCACCACATGCACCAAGGCTGGAGAGTTTGAAACTGGCCCGGGCCAGCTAAACATCAATGACGACTGTAGCAGAAAATAGTTGGGGGGTGTTGTGGGTGCCTGTGGTCCCAGCTACTTGGGAGGCTGAGGCAAGAGAATCACTTAACCTCAAGGGTTGGAGGTTGCTGTGAGCTATGATGCCACGGCACTCTACCAAGGGTGACATAGTGAGACTCTGTCTCGAAAAATAAATAAATAGGTAAATAAATGAATAAATTAATTAATTAATACTATAATGTGACCACTCTGGAAGTCCGATCCCTTCCTGGATGATTACTGTTTTTATTTTTTTGGTTTATGTTTTTTGTAGTTATTATTGTTGGTCATTTCTGGCTTCCTGGTTTTCTGGGCTAGGTCTGCATCCTCTGCACATGTGGTCGCTGACGTCCCAGTTCAGTTACATTAGTGGCTAATTACTGGGCAGAGATTTCCTTCACCACTCTCAGGAACACGGCTCTCAGCCCCTCCCAAAAGCCCCTGCATGTGTTGGGCCCAGCTCCACACTCTGTCACCTCACATTTCTGCCTTGGCCTCACTTCATCTTTGCACAGCTCTTCACTTTCAGCCGGTGGAGAAGCATCAGGACCTTTCTAGTTCTTTCTAGGCAGGACATAACACAGCTCAGAGCATAGAAGTGATTTTCTGTATCCACGGGAACGTGTCAGAGCTCGTCAGCACCACCTATGGACTCCCACACCTTGCAGTTTTTCCTTATAAGCTTTTTGTTCAGCTTGTTGTCTGTCCCATCAATGCCACCATCGCAGACACCCTCAATGTTAACAACTGCCTACACTTACACCACAAGAAACTGAGGATGGGGCAGCTTCAACAAACAAACTCTGAGTCAGTTCTAATTCAGAGAAGTGCTAAGAATGAGGCTTCACTTAGAACAACCAGAAAGCTCACTAATGCAGTTGTCTGTAGATAGGATTTTTTTGAAAAAAAATGTGAATCTTACCATTTTGTAACTTCCAGGAATATCATTCTTCTGTGTTTCACAGCTACAAAGGTTTTGAGGCTTGTTATTTTCAGGGATGCCATAGGTTTCAGGAAATACACAGAAGATATGATAAAAACAACACGACTTTCGTTTTTACAAAGCTCCCTCTTTTTCAAATGGTCCTAAGATTTGTGTAAGCCCTTAGTAAATGCCCATAATTGTGAAAAAATTTTAAAAAAGTGTGAAAAACTTGACTTAGACAATTGATACCATTGTGTACATTGCCTTATATGGTGGGACAGGTTTTCAGGGAGCCTCAGTCAGTCCACTATCTGGTAAGTATTTCTTGACCTGTTTTTGAAAAAAGAAATCCATTCTAGGTCAGAGTTATCAAAGTGACCTGAATGACTGTTTATTTTTTTTCTTTTAGATTATTGCATATCAGTTGCCATCTACTGGACCTTGAGATAAATTCCTCAACCTTATCCTGAAGGCACTGAACACCTCAGTGTTCAGTGGAAACAGCCAAAGTGCTTAAGATTTGTGGGGGGTGGTGGGCCTTGGTGTGTGCCACACCTTCTGGGTGCAAGACATGATTGCAAGAGGGACTTTACCTAACAAATACAACCAGTGTAACCTGCCTTATTGTACCCTCAATGAATCCCCAACAATAAAAAAAAAAAAAAGATTTGTTCCTCAAAGCTGGACATGGTGGCTCATGCCTGTAATCCCAGCATTTGGGGAGGTGAGGTGGGTGAATTGCCTGAGGTCAGGAATTTGAGGTGAGCCTGAGTAAAAGTGAGATCCCCATCTCCATAACTAGCCTGCATAGTGGCGGGCACCTGAAGTCCCAACTGCTTGGGAGGCTGAGGCAAGAGAACCTTTTCAGCTCAAGAGTTTGAGGTTGCTGTGAGCTATGACACTACAGCATTCTACCGAAGGCAACAAAATAAGAATCTGTCTCAAAAAAAAAAAAAAAAGATTTGTTCCTCACACTACCCACGAAGTTTTATTCTCTCATTATTTTTTTCAGATCGGCTTTCCACCATATGAAAGGATTTTCAGAGTTTATTAGAAATGAATACAATTATTTTTAAATGTGATTATTTAAATAAAGCTCCAAGAGGCATGAGTGAGGTGTGTCGTGGAGTCTCAGTGTTTAAATGTGGAAAGGAGACTGTCCTTGCACCGCCTCCCCCTATGTAGTGACCACGTAGAAACCAGCATGTGTGACAGATGAGATGTAACATTTCTGTCATTGCTGCTGATCTGTTCACTCTACTGCAGCCTGGCCTAACAGTCTGCTTCCCAGGGAACCCTTAAAAGGCATCAGAATGCATCTGGCTCTCTTAGTGTAAACTTTCAACAAATAGATCAACATTATTGAAGGGTCAGGTCACCAGACCCTGTTTCTGGGACCCAGGTGGCAGTGTTGGTAGCAGAGTAGAGAAACAGTTTTTGTCCCACTTCCCCCTTCATTTGGATCACTGTGCTTCATGCAAATGAACCACTAATGGTATAACTTGCACCACAGACATAGTCAGCCTCGTCCTCAGACTGGAGGTTGGAGATGGTTAAGTAGTGGTCAGCCCAAGAGCTGGAGCAGGAGAAACAATCAGGGATTCCATCCCCATTGCGGGAGCTTCCGTCACTGCTAACATACATCAGGTACTGAGGGGCCTTCCCTGGCTGCTGCTGATACCATTCAGTGGTGTAGTCACTGTGTGCGCTGCTCAGGGTGCGGGTGAGCTTGACCGAGGCTCCCAGGGAAGCAGATGCAGAGGATGGCTGAGTCAGCACAGGCTGGGAGAGGGACACTGGAAACACAGACAGCCTTTATGGCCTGGAGGAAGGACAGTCCTAGCATGGGTGTGGGAGAAAGTGTGAGTGGATTAGGGGGTGAGGATGCTGAGGACCATCCTGACCTGTGCAATGAAGGAGGAGGCTGAGAGGGAAGAGTGCTGTCCAGGCCATTCTGCAGACACCCCAGAGCTCTTCTGAGGCAAACATGCTGCAGGTCTCTCTTATCCTCCCTCTAGCTCCAGAGGAGAGAGAGAGACCCTGCATGCAATTGTGCTGCTCTTCCCCTACCCAGCCAAACCTTCCCTGGGCCTGTGTGCCACCACAGTGGCTAAGTATCATTTCTTGTAGAAGTGGGTATATGCTGGGTTTGGCCTGAGGCTCCCAGGGGGGCAGAGAGGACATAGCTTCTGGCTCCAGTGAGCCCTGAGCTGAGCCCAGGGCCAGGTGGAAGCTGAGCCCCAAGAGCCCTCAGTGACAGTCCCTCAGTGCCCCCTGCTGCCCAGGCCCAGGTCCCGCGTGTCTATGACCAGATGCCAGGGCGTCCTGAAAGAGTCTCCTGCCCCAACAGGGCCTTGACCACTGCCCACTCCCTGTCCAGGACACAGCGAGGCCCCACTTTAGCACATCCTCCTATCTGTCTCAGTCTTGAGTTCTCTATTTGAGACTCAGCGGAACAGGACACACCAGCCACTTGCTTTTAACATGTCTTCCAAGGGAGGGGTGTCTCATACATATAACTGGTGCATGAAATAAAATGTGCATTAGGTGAGAACAGGGACTGTTCTCAGACTACTCATAGATCCAGGGTTCTCTCTCCCTGCTTGACTGTTCAATAGATCAGCACCCAGATGAAGAGTACTGAGCACTGGAGAGAGGAAATTACCCTGCTTTGTGGTTCACAGGAGGTTCTGCTAAAAAGGAGAAACCAAGAAATTAAAAAAGGAAAACAACAATAAAATTCAATACAACAAAATTAAAATGTTATTAGTATATTTAGGGCTTCTTTTGAAGGGATTACAGATGTTCAAGGGATAATTTCCTGGCTCTGGTGACAGTCCATGTTTATTCTGACATGAACAACTGTGTGATTAACTGAGATGGTCATGCCGGAAGGGAGGGCTAAAAAAAAATGGAGTGAATGGGACTGCAAACTAATACAACCTTTTTGGAAGGAAGTATGGAGAAATCTCAAACAACTCAACCTAGACCTCCCGTTTGATCCTGTAATCTCATTACTTGGCATCTATCCAGGAAAAACAACATTTTATTATAAAGACACTTGTACTAGGCTTTTATCCAGGGGGAAAAAAAAACAAAACCTTTTATTATAAAGACACTTGTATTGCAGCCCAATTTACGATTGCTAAAATGTGGAAACAACCTTAATGTCCTTCAACCCAGGAATGGATTGGTAAGCTGTGGTATATGTCTACCATGGTATATTATTCAGCCATAAAATGGAGATTTTGCAGCATTTGTACTAACCTGGATAGAGGTAGAACACATTATTCTTAGTGAAGCATCACAGGAATGGAAAAGTATGAATCCTATGTACTCGATTTTGATATGAGAACAATTAATGACACAGTGGGGCATGGGGGAAGGGAAGACCAGAGAAGGAGGGAGTGGGTGAGGGAAAGGAAAAAAAGAAAAGAAAAAGACATGAAAAGAAAATAGTGACTAATTCTCACATAAATTGGATTTAATTTTGACTAAAATACATTACCTTAAACATTAATTTTCCATTCAACTTTTTAATATGTTGTTTGGGATATTGCATCCTCATTTATAAGTGAAATATGTTTTTAATTTCCCCTTTATAATAATATAGTCTCTCCAGTTTTAATATCAGGTGTACCCAGATCAAGTAGAATGATTTTGAAGTATTTCTTCATTTTCTTTTGTCTATAAGATTTGGCATGATCTGTTTTTTGAAATGACCTTTTACTTTTATTTATAAATATTCGTTGTCTATTTTTTGAGACTTAAAATAATAATAAAAAGTTAACTGATGACTCCACACTGAATCTCACAGTCAAAGCATTCTATAATAGATATACTCTTATTTGACAATGTGAATGTTACTTTCATTGCATTATTAGTAGTAGTATTGCTGAATATTTTGATGCAGCAATTATCTGATTTCTTTTCTGAATGTATTTATGTTTGCTCATTCTTTACGTGGCTTTTGTTTCTAGTCCTTATCTTAAACATTGTTATTATTATTAAATTTTAGGCCTCTAATTTTGTGATGGCAAAAAACGGAAACCTAATAAATACATGTATATGTAAAAATAAAAGAAAATCTGCTCCTCTTACCATATATCCTACTCCCTGGCTGAGTTATATTATAAAAATCCAGTGATTGTGTCACTTACTGATCAACGTCTCTCTCTTTTCCTCTCTCCTCTTTCTCCCTTTCTTTCGCTCTGTGTATTTAAAGTTCCAAAACTGCTGCACAGTCAGGAAATAGAATCTAACTACTTCCACATAAGTTTATCTGTGTTTCATTCATCAAACTATTTAGATGACGTAGGAGTTGTCATGACTGTCAAGTACAGAAAATGAAAGGGATTCTGTTTCATGGTTGTGATTTCATATCTGTTGGAATTAAGCCTGAATTAAGCCTGGCACATAACTTCTCAGAAAATCATTCACTGCCTTCCTCCACTCACTTTCCCAGTGTTTAATTATCTCATCTGTGGACACAAAGCCCACAAACCCATCATCCTCACTTCAAGAGTTTTCCCTAAAGTCCTTTGTGGGATTTTGCAGTGATGATGTGGATATTCTGATTTTACTGAGCATATGGCAGATTTTGAGTTTTTTATTCAGTGTCCTTTGGCAAATGATAATGTTACAGGCCCCTAGAGACACATTCTCCGTGGTGTCCATAGTGAGCATTAGATTGACTACAAGGGAAAGTGTGAAAATTTTCTTCAGAAATGAAAACATAAGCATGGTTGGGCTGTTGGGATCATTTACATTAGTAAAGACACATTGAACTGTGTACTTAATATCCCCAAATGTCATTCTATGTAAGTTAACTTTAAACAAGGAAAGAATAAAAAGAGAATGATGGATTTTTTTGTTAACAAAAGCCATCAAATTTGCCACCAGCCAGGCCTGCTTTAAAGGACATTTTAAAACTATTTATCAATGAGATGAAAAATAATCTCAACAGGTAGCTAAAAATTTAACAACAAATAATTATTAAATAAGTACTAAGAAAGTGGAGAAATATGAGTAAAATGAAATAAAAATTGAGTATGTAAAATGGTTATGATAACATCGGTTGGTATTTTAAATGCATATATGTGTAAATGTGATTGTGGATGTGTGTGTACATGTGACACATGTTCATCAACGTGTGTGTATATTGTAAACATAGGACATAACTATGTTTGTTGTCCTTGTGTAAGTAGATAGAGAGCACGTGGAATTGAAGGGCCTGGACTCAGACTTCCTGATGCTCCATTTGAGACAATGAGCTCTTTAAGTCCCTTTATGTTGTTCCAGGAATCAAGAGGTCAGATTTCCTACCTTTAGAAATAAATTAATATAGGTCTGTCCCCAGACCCAGACCCTTCCTGCCCTGTGTGCTCTTATGTCAGCAGGAGAAGGTGGAGAAGAATGAGCTGAGTCAGTTCCAATGGGGAAGAGAATCGTGGACTCTGATAGGCCTCTGCTCTTGGCAGGTCAAATCTTCCAGCCAATCAGGACTTGGTTCACATGTTATCTGCTCAGCTCCTTGAGAAGCTCTGAGTGTTTCTCTAACTTATGGGACAATCCCAGGAGAGCCTTAGTGCCCCACAGTAAGTGCTTTGCCTCAGTCTGCGTCTGGCCATCTACTGTGCTTCAGCTTTCCCCTGTGGGGGTCATAGATTTCCTAGATCAACTTTTCTGGTGTTTCTGCTCATCACCTCAATGGATTTATCAAAATTTAAATTATATATGGGGGTTGATAGCTCAGGGGACACCATCTCATGGGGATTAAGGTACATTAAACATCCCTTGTTTATGGCATGGCACCCATAGCTCAGTGGTTAGGGCACTGCCACATACGGGGGCTGGTGGGTTTTAACCCAGCCTGGGCCTGCTAAACAACAATGACAACCACAACAAAATAGTAGCCAGGGGTTGCAGTATTCCCCTGTACTCCCAACTTCTTGGAAGGCTGAGGCAAGAGAATTTCTTAACCCCAAGACTCTGAGGTTGCTGTGAGCTGTGATACCACAGTACTCTACCAACAATGACATAGTGAAACTCTGTCACAAATAAACAAACAAACAAACAATAAAAACATACCTGCATAGCATAGAAACTGCAGGCTTTTTAATTAGATAGAGTATAACAAACATAGAACTTTCCCCATCTGTCTACATTTCTTTCATGTTTTTTTTAAATATAATTACACATACAAATTAAGATGAAAAATATTAAATTGAGTTATGTAGTCATTTGCTATCTGTGGACAAGCTGGCGAGGGTGCAGCATGGATGGAAACCTCTCACACTTGCAGTGAAATAACCCAGGGGGCTCAGAGAGGTGAGCTGCTTCACATGCTCAGAAAGTAGCAAGGAAGAGCTGCCTCAAACAAAAACCTCAGAGGTCTTTTACTGAGCATGAAAAATGTGTATGGCTAACAAAGTACTCAACAAACAGTTAATAACAAACACAGAGAAACTCTAACCTCATTACTAAATGTAAGGGTAAGTGTCACTATTTTTTAAGAAACTCTAACCTCATTACTCAATGTAAGGTTAAGAGTCATTTTTTTTTTTTTTTTTTTTTGGTAAAGAATGAGGAAGTAATAGGAAAAAGTGGAAGGAAACATCTAAGAACAATGTCCTATAATCATAAAGTCAGAAAGTTACCAAAGAAACAGGGCCAGTGTTTAGGTTGTTTCCAACACTGCGCTGTGTGCAGTGCAGTGGGGGGTGTCTGAGGAATCTGGACTGTTTTCAGCCCATCCTCCAGAATGTCAGCCTAAGCTACTTCTGTCCCTGATCTTTAACCCAGATCTCCAATCCACAGAGTTCCTGTGTGCCCTTTGCCCAGTTTCCCCCACTGAGGGAGTCTCATAACACTATATGCAACATACACTATCAAAATGATGAAATTAACATTGAAATAATGCTTTATGCCATTTTATCATTTTACTTTTAACCTCTGTATAGAATTATATTTTAAGTGGGGTTTCAGGTAGAATTATGTGGTTGTCTCTTTGTTTTATTATTGATTTTTAAAAGTGACAATCTCTTCCTTTTAATGTATGTGGTTAGTTCATTTACATTTAATGAAATTACTGGTATAAATGTATTTAAGATTGCAATTTTAACATACATTCTCTGTTTATTTCCATGATTTCTGTTTGTCTGTACCTCATTGCTGCCTTCTTTTGGAATACGTGAAAATTATTTAGTGGGTTCTTTTGATATTTCTATTGGTTGTTTGAATTTATCTCTTTATTTAGTTTTATTCTAGTTGTTCTAAAGACAACAATATGCCTAACTTTTCATAGTCTATGTAGAGTTAATACTAAGCTCAATTTTTTCCCATTACATAATTTATATGCAGAAATTCTATCAAAATGCTATAACTTAGATAAAACTTAAGAGCTGAAAAATAAATATTTTGCTAATATACCTATTGATTTTCTTCCCACATCCCTTAGGCTTAATATTTTTCTCATTTAGCATTTATCTTCCACCCAAAGACCTTCGTTTTGTGTTTTTTTTTAATTTATTAATGTATTTATTTATCTATTTATTTATTTGACTTTGGGGTATTTATTGGAGATGAAACATTTCAGGTTGTCTTCAGCTGACAAGATCTTAATTTGTCCTTTTTTCTCAAAAAAAAAAAAAAATACACCTGGAAAGTTCATTACAGTTCTTTCTTTCTTAACAGTGTGAAAATCTAATGTCACTATATTTTCTCAATGTGTGCACATGAAATAGTCACAATTGTTTCATTTGTTGATCTTCTGTATATATTATAATATTTTCTGTCTAATTTTATTTATGCGACTTTGCCTTTATCTCTGGTTTCAGCACATTATTATTGTTTGCACATGGTTTTTATTAAGTGTATCTGGTTTTGAGTCACTAAGTTTCTTTGCTCTTTAAGTTTATATCCCTCATAGATAGTGGATTAGGGATTACCAGTGGCTGGGGGTGGGGGAAGAATGTGGACTGACTGATAATTGTGGGATTTGGTGGGGGAGTTGATAAAAGTATTGTAAAATTGGATTATGATGGTGGAAGAATAATTCTGTGTACATAGTAAAACGATTTAATTGTACCTTTTATAGTATGTCGAGTATATCTCTTATTTTTTTATTTATTTATTTTTTTTGTAGAGACAGAGTCTCGCTGTACCACCCTCGGGTAGAGTGCCGTGGCATCACACGGCTAACAGCAACCTCTAACTCTTGGGCTTACGTGATTCTCTTGCCTCAGCCTCCCGAGCAGCTGGGACTACAGGCGCCCGCCACAACGCCCGGCTATTTTTTTGTTGTTGTTGCAGTTTGGCTGGGGCTGAGTTTGAACCCACCACCCTCGGCATATTGGGCCGGCGCCCTACTCACTGAGCCACAGGCGCTGCCCTCTTATTTTTAATAAATGAATACTACGTGGGAAAAAAACCCCACTGACAATTAGAAGGTGCAATGTGCTGAACCTCACTTCCTCTAACACTGACAACACAGGGTTGGCCACAGTCATCGTCTGCATTTGTCACAGGCAGTCATGGGGTTATTTACCTCACGGGAGGCCAACGGCAGTTTTTGTCTCAGTTCTCCATGTGTCTGGAGCACTGTGTGAGCACTCAGGCTATCATCCCATGATGAGCAGTAATAAACAGCCTCATCCTCAGGCTAGAGGCCCGAGATGGTCAGGGAGTCAGTGTTGCCAGTATTGGAGCCAGAGAACTGATCAGGGATTCCTAAGGGCCATGAAATTCCAAGCATGACAGTTTGGGGGGCACCAGGAGAAATCAGCTGGTACCAGCCCACATTATACTTTCCAACATTGTTGCTGTTTCCAGTACAGGACAGGGTGATCGTCTCTCCCATAGACGCTGACACCCAGGCTTCCTGTGTCAGTCTGGACTGTGCCCAGGATCCTGGAACAGAAGAGGTGGAGACACACAGAGGTAGTCTGGGGTCATTTTCCACCACATGCTCTCAAAATGAAAGGGAGAAATCAACCAGGTGTACCCCACCCAGGCACTTCTGCTTCCCAGGGCCTGTCACCTGGGCAGAGAGTGAGGAGGGTGAGCAGGAGAGGGGCACAGGCCATGGTGGAGATTCCTGTCAGCTCTGATTCCTGGGGATCCACAGCTGCCTCAGAGCTGCCCCTGTCTCTTGTACCTACTTTCCCACTGTGGGGACTGAGAGGCCTTTCATTCAAATCAGTCCCCTCCCCTCACATGGCCTCCCAGTCCCTGGGCACGGAGATTTCTCTTCATGAGGCTGGCAGGGCCTGGCCTGAGCCTCCCTGGGACTAAGATTAAGCAGCCAGTCTGTCCCCTGGGACAGTGAGCCCCAGGCCCCCAGCAGAGAACAGGTGGCTGGTTTCCAGCCGGGCAGCCCCACAGTGCCCCTTGCTGCCCCTGGGGTGGATTCGCTCAGGTCTGGGATGCCCAACAGGGGACCCTGGGAAGAACACTGGGCTCTCCACCCCTTCTCTGCTGCTGTCCTCGACAGAAGGACCCCTTCACTCCCCGGTGGCTCCTCCACAGGACAGCTGTTCACCTTGGCTAAGTGCTGACTTCAGTGACAGGGACTCCTTGGCAGTTTAATCTGTGGCCATTTCTTCCACTGTGGATTTGTTGTGGGGTCAGCTCACTAGAACCACAAAGGACAGCGACAGCCCAGCCAACACCTGTTAGTTGGAAAGGCCTAGGATGCTGGCTTTGCTTTCCCTCTGCCCATGCTGCACCATGACAGGGTGGTTGCTTTTTATGTTCAGTTGTGAGACTTTCTATTATACATGAGATAGTAGAGCCTTCTCAGATATGTGATCAGCATGTGTTTCTTCTGTTAGTGTTTGACTTTCTCTCTCTTTGATTGTGTCCATTGACAAACACATTTAAAATTTTTCATCAAGTCAAATTTATGTATTTATTCATTCATTTATTTTTTTTCAAATCATAGCTATGTATAGTAATGCAATTATGGTGTACAATGTGCTGGTTTTATATGTAATTTGAAATACTTTCATCAAACTGGTTAACATAACCTTCACCACATTTTCTTAGTTATTATGTTAAAATATTTATATTCTACACTTAGTAGATATAACATGTACCCTTATAAAATGCACCATAGGTGTGGTCCCACCAATTACCCTCCCTCTAGCCATCCTCCTCCCTCCCCTGCCCATCCTCTTTCCCCTTCATCTGTAGTTGGGTTATAGCTTTCATATGGAAGTGTGGATGCTTATAGATTGGTTTCATAGTAGGGCTGAGTATATTGGATACTTTTTCTTCCATTCTTGAGATACTTTGCTAAGAAGAATATGTTCCAGCTCCATCCATGTAAACATGAAAGAGGTAAAGTCCCCCTCCCTTTTTTTTTAAGAGACAGTCTCACTCCATCACCCTCGGTAGAGTGCTATGGCATCACAGCTCACAGCAACCTCCAGCTCTTGGGCTTAGGTGATTCTCTTGCCTCAGCCTCCTGAGTAGCTGGGACTACAGGCACCCTCCACAACAATAGACCAGGCTACTTCTAGTTGCAATGTGGCCAGGGCCAGGTTTGAACCCACCATCCTCGGTATACAGGGCCTGCGCCCTACTCACTGATCCACAGGTGCTGTTTGTCTCCATCTTTTTTAAGGCTATATTTTATGGCATACATATACCACAATTTATGAATCCATTCATGGGTTGATGTGCACTTGGGCTTCTTCCACGACTTAGCAATTATGAATTGGGCTGCAATAAGCATTCTGGTGAAAAGATCTTTGTTAAAAAGTGATTTTTGGTCTTCTGGATATGTACCTAGTAGAGGAATTGAAGGATTGGCAGGTCTATTTTTAGATCCCTAAGTGGTCTCCAAACATTTTTTTAAAAGGAATATATTAGTTTGCATTCCCACCAGCAGTGCAGAAGTGTTCCCTTTTGTCCAAATCCACACCAACATCTATGGTTTTGGGATGTGGAATAATCTTACTAAAGTTAGATGATATCTAAAAGTGATTTGATTTGCATTTCTGTGATGATTAAGGATGATGAGCATTTTTTTCATGTGTTTGTAGGCCATGCACCTGTCTTCTGTAGAGAAGTTTCTCTTCAAGTCCCTTGCCCACCCTGAGATGGGATCACTTGTTCTTTCTTGCTAATATGTTTGCATTTCTGTGGATTATTATTATTATTTTTTTTTTTTGCAGTTTTTGGCCAGGGCTGGTTTGAACCTGCCACCTCTGGCATATGGGGCTGGCGTCCTACCCCTTTGAGCCCCAGGCACCGCTCCCTCTGTGGATTATTGTTATTAAACCTTTGTCAGAGACGTAACCTGAAAATATCTTCTCCCATTCTGAGGGCTGTCTGCTTGCTTTATGCACTGTGTTCTTGGCTGTGCAGAAGCTTTTTAATTTGATCATTTCTCAGTAATGTATTTTTGGTGTTGCTTCAATTGCCTGGGGGTCATTCTCAGAAAATATTCTCCCAGGCCAATTTCTTTAAGTGTTTTCCCTGCACTTTCTTCTAGTAATTTTATACTTTTCTATCAAAACACACACAGACACACAAAAGCACACACAGAGACACATAAAAACACACACAAGGACACAAAGACACACACAGACACAGAGACACACATAAAAACCCACATAAGGACACACACATATACACACAGAAGCACAGATGCAAACAAAGACACCCACAGACATACACGGAGACACAGACACAGAGAACACAAAGATACACACATACACACACAGACGCACAGAGATACAAACACACAGACCCACACACAGACATACACAGGGACACACTCAGACACACACATGACACAGAGAGACACACAGAGACACATACACAGATACACACAAACACACACAGGGACACAGACACACACAGAGACACACACACAGACAAAGACACACACAAAGACCCACACAAGGACACACACATATACACATAGACACACACAGACACACACTCAGACACACACAGAGACAGACACACAGAGAACACAAGACATGCACACATACACACAGACACACAGAGAGACAAACACACAGACACACACACAGACAAACACAGACATGCACAGACACACACAGACACACACACAGAGGCACAGACACAGAGGTAAACAAACACTAAGACAGACACTCATAGAGAAACACACTCAGACACACACAGAGAGACACACAGAGACATGGACACAGATACATACATAGACAGAGGTACAGAGACACACACACTGAGATACACAGACACACACAGAGACAGACACACATGGATACACACACAGACCCAGACACACACACAGACACAAACACAGAGACACACACAGAGACACACACAGAGCCACACACACATATACAGAGAGACACACAGAGCCACACACAGAGACACACAGACACACAAAGAAACACAGAGAGAAACAAATGGACAACCACACGTACACACACAGACACACTCACAGACATACACAGAGACACACAAACAGACACACACACAAAGGCATACACAGAGACACATATACAGAGACACACAGACATATACACAGACACACTCACAGAGACACCCACACAGACACAAACAGAGATACACACAGAGACACACACACAGACACACAAAGGCACAGACAAACATACAATTAGACACACAGAAACACATACACAGACACAAAGAGACACAGACACACACAAAGACACACAAGAAACACACAGACTCAAACACACAGAAACACAAACACAGACACACAGAGACACAGACAGGCACACACAGAGACACACAGACACACGCACACACACAGACAAACACACAGAGACACGCACAGACTCACACATAGGCACACATACGTAGACACACAGACATATAGACACACTCACAGACACACACACAGCAATACACACAGAGACACACACAGACACACATAGACAGACACAGGCAGACATACAGAGAAACACAAACATACAGACACTCAGAGACACACAGTCACAAACAGAGACACACACTCAGTGACGCACAGAGATACATACACAGACATATGCAGAGACACATACATAGACACACACACAGATACACCCAGAGACACACACATAGACACACATACAGACACACACAGACAATCTGAGACAAACACAGACACACACACGCAAACACATAGAGACACAGACAAGACCCACACTCAGACATGCACACAGAGACACACAGACACACACAGGGATGCAGACACAGACACATACAAAGACACATGTAGAGAAATACACGCAGACACACACAGAGACACACACATAGACACAAACAGAGACCCACACACAGAGACACACACCCAGAGGAACATAATACAGAGACTCACACACACACACACAGACACATACAGAGAGACACACAGAGGAAGATGCAGAGACACACACAGACACACAATCACACACACATAGACACACACAGAGACACACACACAGATACATAAACTGACAGACACACACACTCAGAGACAAACATACACAGGCACACAGAGACACACACACAGAGTCACACAGACACACACACAGATACATAAACAGACACACACCCAGACACACACGGACACTCGGAGACAGAGACACACACACAGAGATACACACACAGAGACACACACAGCCACACACGACTAGGGGCTGCTCTCAGAAACTTCATTTTGGGACACTGAGGCAGTTGTCAGTTGGCTCTCCAATAAAGGACTCCCCTGAAAATTTGGCTCGTGTGGCTGTGTGATCTCTGGGGGAACTTCTGGGCGTAACACTAGGATTAAGGGTGTCATGCACAACACCTGGCCTTTCTTTACTATTTATGTGTAGTTCTGAGTCTCTATTGAGAACTCTGTGTCCTCCATCTATGTGTCTATTGTTGTACTAATATCATGCTTTTTTGGTTACTATAGTCTTGCAGTATAATTTGAAGATTGGAAATGTAATGCCTCCAGATGTGGATTGCATTGGCTAGTCAGGCTCTTTTGTGATTCCGTGTGAAAATTAGGATTTTTTTCTCTAATTCTTTCCAAAATGCTGTTGGCATTTTAATGGGAATTGTATTGAATCTGTAAGTCATATTTGGGCAATATGACATTTTAGCAATGTTGATTCTTCCAGTGTTTTGTCATTCACGTAATCTACAATTTCTTTCATTAGTGTTTTCTAGTTCTTACTTTAGAGATTTTTACTTCCTTGGTTAAATGTATTGCTAGGCATTTTATGTTATTTTGTAGCTATTGTGAATGGTATTGAATTTTTGATGTGATGATCACCTTAGCATTTATTAGTGTATAAAAATGCTACTGATTTGTGTACATTAATTTTGTAACCTGAGATAATTAAATTTATTTATTAATTCTAGGAGTCTTTTGGAGGAGGCTTTACGGTTTTCTAGATTTAAGATCATCTCATTGGCAGCAGGGATAGTGTAACTTTTTTTTGTTTTCTGACTTGACTGTCCTTTATTTTTTTCTATTATCTGATTTCTCTGGCTGGGACTTCCAGCACTATGTTGAGTAGAAGTGGTGAGAGTGAGCATCGTCCGGTCTCAATTCTTACTGGGAATGCTTTTAACTTTATCTCATTCAGAATAGTGTTTGAATTAAAGGCCATTCACAATCAGAAAGGATTTGGAAGGGGTTTGTCTTGTGAACTAAAATAAAATCTTACGTCCCCCTCCACCAGCAACTAACTGAATGGACCCCCCACCCTTGGCCAAGGGGATCCCTTAAATTGAGTTGCTAGCCAGCAGAGAGGAAATCTGACATGTCTCATCATGCTCCCTCCTCTTATTAGAGATGCCCTCTGTGACTCACAACAGCCAAAGGCTGTGGAAGACTTACCTGCACGTCCTCAATATACACAACAAACCAGTTGATTCTGTCCAGTGCTTTGTCTCCGATTAACAAACCCTTTACCTTAAGCATGTCTTTTTGCTGACTCCTGGTCTTTTAGCCAAAGTCTAACTCTTCCAGACAATTATCAGGTAAAGAATCTTTAAACCCACGTATAAATCTGTGAGCCCCAACCCACCAGATGTCCCAGCTTTTTGTGCCAAACCAATGTATGTTTTCTGCTTATTGATTTATAACTTCACCTGTAATTCCTATCTCCTAAAACCAAACTGCAAACCCATAACTGGGAGTCCACTTGCTCAAGGCTTCCTGGGTGTGGCTCTGGGTCATAGTCTTCAAATTTGGCTTAGCATAAACCTCTTTAAATTATTTTTACAAGTATGGCTTCTTTTCCATTGACATCATATGTAGTTTTTATTATGTTGATGTATGTATTTATTCTGTCTATGCCTATTTTGCTGAGGGTTTTTTATGATTAACACTTGCTGGTGTAGGGTGAGGGGAAATGTGCCCTTTCCCCCCAAAAAGTGGCTGAAAGACCAACTCACAATTAAGGCAGGATAGTAAGAGAAATGTTTATTTCCAAATATCATGCACATGGGGAGAATTACAGGAGTCATCTCCCAATGTTTTAATGATGGCCAGATACCTTTTAAGATGCCTTTTAGAAGGGAGGGGGAGAATGTGGAGTACAGGAGCAGCAGGTGAATGCTAAGAAGGATGAATAGATGGGGGGAAATGAATTGACTTGTAAATTAACCTGAGAGACAGTTATTATGTTTTAAACAATTTGCAGTAGGTCTGATAGCCTTCAGGGTGAACAAAGAAAGTTAGTTTTGCCCCTTTGATATTTTGATCACATTGGTCAGGTTTTATGTAGATAGAGAAGAAGCCCCTTCCAAATGCTTTCTGATTGTGAATGGCCTTTAATTCAAAATATTCTTTATACAAGTAGTCAATTTTGGAGTGAAATTTCCTTAGCTCCTTCACTGGATTTTAGTGAATGTTCTTACTGTATCTATCGAAATAATCATATGATACTTGTTTTAAATTCTGCTTATGTAGTGAATCACATTTCTTGATTTGCATATGTTAATCCATCTTTGTATCCCTGGGAGGAAATTCACTTGTCATGGTAAACTATACTTTTCATGTGATCTTGGGTTTGTTTTGCTAGTGTTTTCTTGATTGTTTTTGGATAGATGTTAATCAGGCCTGTAGTTATCTTTTTGTTGTTGTTGTATTCATTCCTGGCTTTGGTATTAGGTTGGTATTGACTTCATTAAATGAATTAGAGAGGATTTCCTCTTTCTAATCTTATGTAACAGTCTCAGTAGGACAGGTACCAGTTCTTCTTTGTATGTCTGGTAAGAATCACTATGATCTGGTTTTTGTCTTTTTGAGGAGGAAGCATATGTTTTATTGCTAATTTATTCTCACTACTTGTTGGTATGTTTAGAATTTCTATTTTTCTCCAACTCAGCTTGGGAGGTTGTGTGATTGCAGGAATTTATTCATTTTCTCTAGAATTTTTATTTTTTATTTATTTTTTTTTACATTAATCACTTGTGCAGTCTCAACTGCCATTATCCTGTTTAATCAGTTATAAGATGTATAATTTTTCACATATAAATATTCCCAAAATTGGGATACTACTGACCCAACAGTACTTGTGATGTAATTAGACACTGTCTCTTAAGAAGAAAGGATCAACATCTTAGCAACACATCACGCCAACAAAAGCTTTAGTCCAGTAGCAGGGAGAGGGTACTGTGAGGTCAGCCTACCAGCACTTCAGATATACAGATCTTATCCTGACCACAAGAGCTGCAGCTTACATGGTAAGCCTGGAATGCTACAGTTAATAGGTGGTTTGGCTAGTAGCAAATTATAACGTAGCATCTGTCCAGTGTTTCACAGTACCAAAATTCACCAAATCTGCATCCTCTATTTCTTTGAAACATTGTTAAATATTAGTATCTGTTTTCAAGTGTGAGTCCAGCAGCTACGGTGATGTCATCATTACTACTGAATATCCCACTTTCATTTGCCTTCATTGATGTCACTGTCGCTGTCACTGCTGCTGTCACTATCACTGTCACTGGTCCATGCAGTTAGGTTTTCTAGGGCTTCCTTTTGTTCCTGGCTGATGGCAAAGTCAGTCATTACTCTCTGGAAAAGGCTCTCGCAAATAGGTAAGCTGAAAGCACTCGCCAGTTTTACCACTTCAATGGCCTGGGCAGGGCTATTGGACACTTTTGCACTGTCCATGAACTCATTCAGCAACTCATTTCTAGGGATCTTATTATGCTTCCTGAAAAGCCCCAACATTTTCCATGCTTCATGGGTTCTCCCAGCCCTTAAAAAGAGGACAGCTATACAGTTGAGAGGGATGGCTGGCCAATCTGGAGCAGTCTGTCTGCCATCTTGGCTTTCATAAGCAGATTTGATGTCAGCGGCACAGTCAGCAAACTCCTCCAGAAGCTCTGGTGGATGCTTATCCCTTGCCATAAGAATCAGAATCTCTTCCTTCAGGTCATTGTGGAAAGTATGACCACATTCTTTACTATCTTTCCAAATCCGAGGAATCACTTCTAGCCGATTGGCCACATCCAATGCTTGGAGAAGATCTACCAATGTTTGGGAGTGGGGAAAGAAAACTGAAGGTATCAGGTCCTTATACCACTTCAAGGTGACATCAATTTGTTCCATTAGACAAATTAAAGTGAAGAACTTGGAATAATAGAAATGACGGCGATAATCAGGTCCCATAAATTTCCGGTTATCTCCAGTGTTTAAAAGGCCATGTACTTGGTAAGCAAGTTCCAGATCTCTGAGAGATGAGCAAACTCTCATGGCTGACTGAAAAAACATACCATCAACCAGATCCTTTGGAGAAAATTTCTTTCCCATTAATTCATTCATTATATCATAGATGATCAGGGATGATCCTTTTGAAATGTTTTCATGTTGATAAAATAGCTGAATAATATGGTGATATGTTGCAAGCGAGGGTTCTATTCCAATGGCTTTCATTTCTCGTAAGGTCTGTATTGCTGGCAATCTTGCAAGTACATGAAATCTTCGGAGACATTTCAAAATGGTATTAAAAGTCTGTAGATTTGGTTTCACCTTCTGTGCAACCATTTGTTTCAGTAGCTCCAGTGTTTTATTCCATTTTTCCTCAAAACCCGCATTCAGCCCCAACATTGTTGCTTCAATCAATGCACTGAATGTGTATACATCAGCATGGAGTCTGTTGTTTAATAATTCAGTGTACAAGTTTAATGCCGGCTCATAAGCTCGATGTTTCACCATCCCTCGGATCACTGTGCAGTAGGAATGTGAATTTTTCTCTGGCATCAATGTAAAGATTCTCTCAGCATTGTTTTTTGCGCTCCATGTAGCTCCAATCTGATGACCAGCCTTCTTCCTGAATTTCTTGTTACTTTCCTCTTCCAATTCCTCTGACGGTTCAGTTTGCTGAAAAGGATAATCAGTGGAGGGCTCGTGGTCACCATAGTAACACAGTAAATCCAAGAGATTATTTGTTGTTTCAAGAGACACAGTGGTTCCTGCTTGCAAAAGCTGATCAAACAGGTCCACAGAGGATTTGACTTTTTTGAGCTTGATTCGTTCCTTTAGGGCAGCTTCACTTACTTCTTCGATCTGAGGTTCAAAGCACTCAGGCATTAAACACGGTATATGTGGTTCAGCTATGTCCTTTTGAAAATATTTGGGATGTGAATTAATAATAAACTTTGCTGCATTCTCCCCAGACTTCTTTGCCAGTAAAAATGAACGAGATTCCACAGAAGATGCTGGAATAAGGTAGGGATCATCTTGAAATGCATAAGGTGCAGCTGTGGTGTCCCTGTTTACTGTGGAAGCAAGTGCCTGAAGAACGGCCACTTTATCCCAAGATTTCTTTCTTGGAATAACCACTTCTTCAATCCTTGTTACATCAGTTCCTTCAACTTTTGGGAGGGTTGTACTTCCAGAATAAAATCTGAAACTTGATATTCGTTCACAAAGTCCTGCACGTTGACCCTTCAATGACAGGTAAAGCCTGCTGTGGATCCTGAAGCAAACTGAACCAGTCACCGCCATCTTTCGTTTCCTCTAGAATTTTTAGATTGTGTTCACAGAGGTGTTCATAGTAGTCTCAGAAGATCTTTTGCATTTCTATGATATCATGATATAATGTCTCCTTTTACATTTCTGATTGACCTTATTTCAATCATTTTCTTCTTTTCTCAGTTAATCTACCCAGTGGTCTATCAATTCTTTTCTTTTCTTTTTATTTTTTTTTTGTGTGGTATATCAGTTTTATTTGTCTTTTCAAAGAATCAAATTTTTGTTTTCTTGATCCTTTATATTGTTCTTTTTTGTTTCAATTTTATTTAGTTCTCCTCTGATTTTTTGTTATTTCTTGTCTTCTACCAGCTTGGGGTTTGGTTTGTTTTTATTTTTCTAGAACCCCAATGTGTGACATTAGGTTATTAATTTGTGATATTTCTGTCTTTTATTTATTTATTTTTGGGGGAGACAGAGTCGCAGGCTCTCACCCTGGGTAGAGTGCTGTGGCATCACAGCTCACAGCAACCTCAAACACTTGGGTTTAAGTGATTATCTTCCTCAGCCTCCAAAGTAGTTGGGACTACAGGCAACCACCACAATGGCCACTGTTTTCTTGTTGCAGTTGTCATTGTTGTTTGGCAGGCCTGGCTGGATTCAAACCTGCCAGCTTTGGTGTATGTGGCTGGCACTCTAGCCGTTGAGCTACAGGCATCAAGCCTATGATATTTCTGTGTTTTAATCGGAAGTATTTAGTGCTATAAACTTCTCTCTTAGCTCTGCTTTTAACTTACCCCAGAGATTTTGTTAGTTCGTCTTTTAATTTAAAAAATGTTTTTTAAATTTTGCACCTTCATTTCATTGTTGATCTCAAAGTTAACTTAGTATTATGCCTTTTAATTTGCATGTATTTGTATGGTTTTGAAAATTTCTTTTAGAATTGATTTCTAGTTTTATTCCACTGTAGTCTGAGACAATTCATAGTATTATTTTGATTTTTATCAATTTTTTGATACTTGTTTAGTGGCCTAACATATGATCTATCTTGGATAATGATGTCCCATGTTCTTATGAGAAGAACATAAATCTATACTTTGGGAGTAAAATATTCTGTAAATGTCTGTTAAGTACACTTGTTCTAGAGTCCTGTCTTATTCAGTGTTTCTTTGCTGTCCAGTTTTGTCATTGGAGTGTTGAAGTGCCCCACTATTAATATGTTGTTTGTTTCTTTTCTTAGATCAAGTGGTATTTCTTTTATGAATCTGGGACTCTGGTGTTAGGTGCATGTATATTTAGGATTGTTAGATCTAATTGTTGAATTGATCCCTATATCATTATATAATGGCTATCTTTTTTTTTTTTACAGTTATTCAGTTATTGATTTCAAATCTGTCTTATCTGATCTAAGAATAGCTACTCCTGCTCACTTTTTTTTTTTTTTTGAGACAAAGTCTCACTCTATCACCCTGGGTAGGTGCCATGGCATTATAGCATTAGCAACCTCAAACTTTTGCACTTGAGAAATCCTCCTGACTCAGCCCCCTGAGTAGCTGGGATTACCGGCACCCACCACAATTCCTGGCCATTTGTTTTATTTCTTTATAGACAGGGTCTCACTTTTGCTCAGGCTGGTTTCAAAGCCCTGAGCTCAAGCAGTCCACCCGCTTTGGCCTCCCAGAATGTTAAGATTACAGGTGTGAGCTATCACACCGGGCCTCCTGCTCACTTTTGATTTCCATAGCATGGGATATTTTTTTCTCATGCTTTAACCTTGGGTTTATGAGAATCTTTATGAGTTAAATGGTTTTCTTGGAGACATTGGATATTAGGGTTGTGTTTTTTATCTATTCTACTAATCTGTATTGTAGGGGTCATAGCAAAACCTGTCCTTTTCCCTTGATCTGGTTCCCTGAAAGATCAACTCACAATTATGGTAGATTAATAATGAGAGAGGATAGCCAAGAAGGGTGAGGTCTACAAGAACAGGTCTTCTCAAGGAAACCACAAAGATACACATGCAGGGTCCTCTCCGTGGTGACTCAGCTCTTGGAAATTTGTAAACTTAACTTCCTGAAACTTGGAAATTTCTAAGTTCTGTGAAATCCTGTAGTTCTGTAGGGGTGGGAATAGCATCCCCCGCTTGATTCAAACTAGCCAATGACAAGGGTACCCGTGGGGTGGAACTTTTTGACTGCCAATAAAAAGAGAAAGACCAAGGCAGTCGGGGAGCACAGCCATTTGAAATTCTTCTATGCCGTAAGCTCCCAGCTGGTGAATAAAGCCCTTCCTCTTATAAATGTGGTGTTTGGGTGCTCCTTCTCTCTGTTGGGCCTTGTCTTCCTGCAACATTTTTGGTTCCCTGACCGGGAAGTAAGATCCCCCCGGAGAGAACACGCACCTGGTAGTTGCTGCCAATCCTTTGGACACCCACGTGGGGGCCCCTGATCAGCCTGGGTGACGTGAACCACTGAGCACTCCAGGGAGGCAGTTTGGCCTCCCTGTGTAGACGCCTTAACTAAGCTGAGAAAGGACCCCATTGGCAGGTCTTCAAGGAGTCAAACACCAGGAGGAACTGACATGCGGGAACAGGTACTTACACAGGGAGAAGTGTAAGGCAAGGTATGATCGATCTGGAGGTCCCATTACAGTTTTAGTGGAAAAGGAGCCTGATCAACTCCTTGGGCATTAGATTGTTGACAGGTCTGTTGAGAGGTATGTGAGAGTGTGTGGATGTGGTGTGACTGAAAGAACTTCGAGGGTGGAGTTGGACCTCACTTCACAGGGCCTAGGGGAGTGTTGGTTTGCCTCCTATGGCCAAGTAGCAGCTTGAGTGGGAAATCGAAGCTGTCCAGGTTAAGAATTGGGTTGGAGGGGGGGAGGAGACAAGATGGCTGAATGAAGCCAGCTTTCCACAGAGGCTCCCGTCCAGTAGGAGAGTTTAAGGACAAAAATTCAGCAAGTAACCTGGTGGATTTGAGCCGCACTAAGAGAGAAGGTTGAAGAACGCACATCAACCCCACTGAGGCGAGCTGCAACCACAAGGATACAAACAAAAGGTACAAAATCCATCACCAAGCAGATGGGAGTCCCCTCCCCCATGAGAACGGCTCAGAGAGCCCCACAAACAATGGGGAAGAGTTTAAAGGTCCTCCCACTACACACCACGGGAGAGACCCTCTAAAAACTTGACCTACCTCCCCTACTAGGGAGTCACGGCGTCCTCCTGCCAGGCATAAAACTGTATAAACTGTATATAGTATCTACCTGGAATTCTGAACTCCCAGCACTCCCCTTCACTCACAGTGAGGTCTGGAGACCAGTCCTGGTCAGCAGAGAGGGTACTGCACCAGAGTGGCAGTTCCCTGAGGCACAGTGTGACAGCTGTCTTCTGGTGACAATACGGACAGGCATAAAACTGTGTAAAGCTGTGTGTGTTCTCTGCCTGCAACCCCAGGCTCCCAGCGTTCTGTGTGCTCCCCTCTGCTCTCCCTCCAAGGTCTAGAGGCCTGTCCCCCAGGGGTTCAGACTCTTAGGCGATTGCTCAAGGGGTGTAGACAGTGCTGGGCTGCAGCTGGTCAGTGCAGACTCTGGGGTACAGGAGCAGAGAGAGGATGGTTGGCCGGAAGGGAGCTACACGGGAGCAGCAGTTGCCTGAGCCATAAAGCAGCAGCCCTCTTTTGCTAGCAATATGGTTCACTACCAAATATTCTGAAGCCACACCCCCTGTCTCCCTGGGCAACCAGAGACTGTGAGTATAGGATTTGCCTGAGGCAACTCCAACTTGCAAACGGGGGAAACTCCCAGGGTGGGGCTGACCCAGAGGTCTGCTATACTAAACCTAAGATGCACCTGGACCTCAGGGGATCATCAGCCTATAGACAATACAAGAGCAAAGACAAGCTAATTTGGAACTCAATTCAGCTTCTCTTCTGCAGGGGACCCGCAGAGTTGTTCTATTCTGTTCTGTCAGTAACATTAATCAGGGGCGAGTCTGGACCTGAGTGAAAAGCCCCCAACCTTCATCAAGTGCCCGAGGTTGTCAGGCCTCACCTCCTTCTGCTAGAGAGAAGCAGAACACAGTGGCCTGGCAGACTTCCTTGTGATTCAGGCAGGTACAAACTCCTGGAGTACCGATTCACTACAGGCAATTGGGTCAGCCAACTTCAGGGCTATCAGTGACTGGGTGTGACAGCAGTGCAAGGTGGGGAAGGAGGCATCAACCTTCCCAGACTGATCTATTGGCTGGGTGGCTCCTCCTGAGTCCACGCAGCACTGGAGCAAGCCACACCAGAGTAGTCACCAGACCCCTGTGATCCAGTTCCCACAGACCTCTTAAACTCTCACCCGAGACAGGTGCAGACTGAGAGAACTGATTTGGACTTTTTGAACTGAACCAATCACCTGAGGACAAATCAGGTGGCGCCCTGGGTGCACCGTGGTAGGAAGGTTTGACTTTCCTTTTCCAATTGTTTGCTGGTGGGGGGGGTGACTTAATTGCTGATATTTCTCCACAGCTGAGACTTCAATCTAGAGTATCTGTTTCACTAGGGTGGAACAGAAACCAACTGAAAACAAGACAGAACCAGTTAGCCCCACCACACCAGACAGGGTCTCAGTTTCTCAGGCCACAACACTGTACAGGCCCTCAACAAAGCCCCAGGGGGAAAAAATCAAAGGGAGTAGTAAAACAACCATGGGGCGGAATCAGCAGAAAAAATCTGGTAACATGAATAACCAGAATAGATCAACCCCCCCCCCAAGGAAAGATATGGCAGATGTAATTGAAGATCCTATTCATAAACAACTGGCTGAGATGTCAGAAATCGAATTCAGAATTTGGATTGCAGACAAGATTAACAAAGTGGAATTGGGAATTCGAGGAGAAAATCAAAAGTTGTCTCAAGAATTTAAGACAAAACCACCAAAGACTTAGACACACTGAAGCAAGAATTTGCAGCCCTCAAAGATATGAAAAATACAGTAGAATCCCTCAGCAACAGAATGGAGCAAGCAGAAAAAAAATTTTCTGACATTAAAGATAAAGCCTTTATACGCTCCCAAACTCTCAAAGAGGAAGAGAAATGGAGAGCAAAAATGGATCATTCTCTCAGAGAGCTCTGGGATAATTCAAAGAAAGTGAATATCCGAAATTTGGAGTTCCAGAAACAGATGAAGTGGCCTCGCTGGGCAAAGAGGCCCTTCTGCATGAAATTATGAAAGAGAATTTTCCAGACATACCAAGAGATTCTGAAATTCAGATAGGAGACAGCTTCAGAACCCCAGCATGACTCAACTCCAATAAGACATCCCCCAAGCGTATCATAATTAACTTCACTAAAGTTAATATGAAGGAGAAAATCCTCAAAGCTGCCAGGAGAAAGAAAACCATTACCTTGAAAGGGAAGAATATTAGAATGACTGCAGATCTCTCTGCCAGAAGAAGGTGGTCACTGACTTTTAATCTCCTAAAGCAAAATAACTTTCAATCCCGGATCTTGTATCCAGCTAAACTGAGTTTCATTTTTGACAGAGAAATTAAATACTTGAATGACAGTCATATGTTGAAGAAATTTGCCATAACAAACCCAGCTCTTCACGATATTCTCAGACCTATCTTCCATAATGCCTAACCCAATCCTAGAGCACAAAAGTAAACTCACTCAGAAACTTCGGATCAAACTCCAATTTCCACACTGGCAAAAGGATTAAAAGTGCCCACTGGACTTTTGAAAAACTCGATACCCAAAACTTCACCAGACTTATCAATATTCTCCATTAATGTGAACAGCTTAAACTGTCCTCTAAAGAGGCATAGGTTAGCTGACTGGATACAAAAACTCAGGCCAGATATTTGTTGCATACAAGAGTCACATCTTAACCTAAAAGACAAATACAGACTCAGGGTGAAAGGATGATCATCCATATTTCAGGCAAATGGTAATCAGAAAAAAGCAGGTGTTGCAATTTTATTTGCAGATACAATAGGCTTTAAATCAACAAAAGTAAGGAAGGACAAGAATGGTCACTTCGTATTTGTTAAGGGTAATACTCAATATGATGAGATATCAATTATTAATATCTATGCACCCAACCAGAATGCATCTCAATTTATTAGACAAAATCTAACAGACATGAGCAACTTTATTTCCTCCAGCTCCAAAATAGTCAGAGATTTCAACACTTCTTTGGCAGTGTTGGATTGATCCTCCAACAAGAAGCTGAGCAAAGAAATCTTAGATTTAAACCTAACCATCCAACATTTGGATTTAGCAGACATCTACAAAACATTTCATCCCAACAAAACTGAATACGCATACTTCTCATCAGCCCATGGAACTTACTCCAAAATCAATCACATCTTAGGTCACAAGTCTAACCTCAGTAATTTAAAGGAATAGAAATTATTCCATGCTTCTTCTCGGACCACCATGGAATAAAACTTGAGCTGAGTAACAACAGGAATCTGCATACTGATACAAAAACATGGAAGTTAAATAGCCTTATGTTGAATGATAGCTGGATCAGAGATGAGATTAAGAAAGAAATCGCCGGGCAGCGCCTGTGGCTCAGTTGCTAGGACACCGGCCCCATGTAACGAGGGTGGCAGGTTCAAACCCGGCCCTGGCCAAACTGCAACCAAAAAATAGCCGGGCGTTGTGGCCGGCGCCTGTAGTCCCACCTACTCGGGAGGCTGAGGCAAGGGAATTGCTTAAGCCCAGAAGTTGGAGGTTGCTGTGAGCTCTGTGAAGCCACAGCACTCTATGGAGGGCCATAAAGTGAGACTCTGTCTCTACAAAAAAAAAAAAAAAAAAATGAAAGTAATCGCCAATTTTTTGGAACGAAACAACGATGAAGACACGAACTATCAGAACCTCCGGGACACCGCAAAAGCAGTTCTAAGATGGAAATTTATAGCACTGCAAGCCTTCCTCAAGAGAACAGAAAGAGAGGCAACTTAATGGGACATCTCAAGTAACTGGAAAAGGAAGAACATTCCAACCCCAAACCCAGTAGAAGAAAAGAAATAACCAAAATTAGAGCAGAATTAAATGAAATTGAAAACAAAAGGATGATACAACAGATAAATAATTCAAAAAGCTGGTTTTTCGAAAAGGTCAATAAAATAGATAAACCTTTGGCCAACCTAATCAGGAAAAAAAGAGTAAAATCTCTAATTTCATCAATCAGAAACAGCAAAGATGAAACAGACTCCTTAGAAATCAAAAAAAATCCCTAATGAATATTGCAAGAAACTGTATTCTCAGAAACATGAAAATCTGAAGGAGATTGACCGATACTTGTAAGCACGTCACATTCCAAGACTTAGCCAGAATCAAGTGGAAATGTTGAACAGGCCCATATCAAGTTCGGAAATAGTATCAACCACACAAAACCTCCCTAAAAAGACAAGCCCGGGGCCAGATGGTTTCATGTCAGAATTCTACCAAACTTTTAAAGAGGAATTAGTACCTATATTACTCAACCTCTTCCAAAACGTAGAAAAAGAAGGAAGACTACCTAACACGTTCTATGAAGCAAACATCACCCTGATCCCCAAACCAGGAAAAGACCCAACAAGAAAAGAAAATTACAGACCGATATCACTAATGAATATGGATGCAAAAATATTCAACAAGATCCTAACAAACAGAATCCAACAACACATCAAACAAATTATACATCATGACCAAGTTGGTTTTATCCCAGGGTCTCAAGCCTGGTTCAATATACGTAAATCTATAAATGTAATTCAGCACATAAATAAATTAAAAAACAAAGACCATATGATTCTCTCAATGGATGCAGAAAAAGCTTTTGATAATATCCAGCATCCCTTCATGACCAGAACACTTAAGAAATCTGTATAGAAGGGACATTTCTTAAACTGAGAGACCATCTACAGCAAACCCACAGCCAATATCATATTGAATGCAGGTAAATTGGAATCATTTCCACTCAGATCAGGAATCAGACAAGGCTGCCCATTGTCTCCATTGCTTTTCAACATTGTAATGGAAGTTTTAGCCACCACAATTAGGGAAGAAAAGGCGATCAAGGGTATCCATATAGGGTCAGAAGAGATCAAACTTTCGCTCTTCACAGATATGATAGTATATCTGGAAAACACTAGGGACTCTACTACAAAACTCTTAGAAGTGATCAAGGAATATAGCAGCGTCTCAGGCTTCAAAATCAACATTCATAAATCGGTAGCCTTTATACATACCAACAATAGTCAAGTTGAAAAAAAGTTAAGGACTCTATCTCATTCACAGTAGTCCCAACGAAGATGAAATATTTGGGAATTTATCTAACAAAGGATGTGAAAGATCTCTATAAAGAGAACTATGAAACTCTAAGAAAAGAAATAGCCGAAAATATTAACAAATGGAAAAATATACCATGCTCACGGCTGGGAAGAATCAACATAGTTAAAATGTCCATACTTCCCAAAGCAACATAAAATTTCAATGCAATCCCTATTAAAGCTCTACTGTCATACTTTAAAGATCTGGAAAAAACAATACTTCGTTTTATATGCAATCAGAAAAAACCTCGAATAGCCAAGACATTACTCAGAAATAAAAACAAAGCAGGAGGAATTACGCTACCAGACCTCAGACTACACTACAAATCAACAGTGATCAAAACAGCATGGTATTGGCACAAAAACAAAGAAGTAGATGTCTGGAAAAGAACAGAGAACCAAGAGATGAACCCAGCTACTTACCGTTATTTAATCTTTGACAAGCCAATTAAAAATATTCAGTGGGGAAAAGGTTTCCTATTTAACAAATGGTGCTGGGTGAACTGGCTGGCAACCTGTAGAAGACTGAAACTGGACCCACACCTTTCACCATTAACTAAGATAGACTCTCACTGGATCAAAGATTTAAACTTAAGACATGAAACTATAAAGATACTAGAGGAGAGTGCAGGGAAAACCCTTGAAGATATAGGTCTGGGCGAGTATTTTATGAGGAGGACCCCCCGGGCAATTGAAGCAGCTTCAAAAATACACTACTGGGACTTGATCAAACAAAAAAGCTTCTGCACAGCCAAGAACACAGTAAGTAAGGCAAGCAAACAGCCCTCAGAATGGGAGAAGATATTTGCAGGTTATGTCTCCGACAAAGATTTAACAACCAGAATCCACAGAGAACTCAAACACATTATCAAGAATAGAACAAGGGATCCAATCGCAGGCTGGGCAAGGGATTTGAAGAGAAACTTCTCTGAAGAAGACAGGCACGCGGCCTTCAGACATATGAAAAAATGCTCATCATATTTAATCATCAGAGAAATGCAAATCATTTGAGATACCATCTAACTCCAGTGAGACTAGCCTATATCACAAAATCCCAAGACCAGAGATGTTGGCGCCGATGTGGAGAAAAGGGAATATTTTTGCACTGCTGGTAGGAATGCAAATTAATACATTCCTTTTGGAAAGAGATATGGAGAACACTTAGCGATCTAAAAATAGATCTGCCATTCGATCCTGTAATCCCTCTACTGGGCATATACCCAGAAGACCAAAAATCACATCATTACAAAGATATTTGTACCAGAATGTTTATTGCAGCCCAATTCATATTTGCTAAGTCATGGAAGAAGCCCAAGTAACCCATCGATCCACGAGTGGATTAATAAATTGTGGTATATGTACACCATGGAATATTATGGAGCCTTAAAGAAAGATGGAGACTTTACCTCTTTCATGTTTACATGGATGGAGCTAGAACATATTCTTCTTAGTAAAGTATCTCAAGAATGGAAGAAAAAGTACTCAATGTACTCAGCCCTACTATGAAACTAATTTAGGGTTTTCACATGAAAGCTATAACCCAGTTACAACCTAAGAATAGGGGGAAGGAGGATAGGGAGAGGAGGGAGGAGGGAGGGGAGAGGGGGGTAGAGGGAAGGGTATTGGTGGGATTACACCAGCGGTGCATCTTACAAGGGTATATGTGAAACTTGGTAAATGGTCTGTGAAGCTAGTGAATGATGCCCCATGATTATATCAATGTACACAGCTATGATTTAATAAAAGAAAAAAGAACTGGGTTGGAATTGTGTGCATGTGAGTGCTTTGAGAACGACCGAGATGGGTAACAATAGGTGGGGTTCACCCCCCCTCCATTCATGGGGTGAAACAAATGTGTGAGTGTGCCTTTCTTTCCTGCTCCAACTTTGCCTCCTGGCTATTATGAGAGAAACTGGAAGTTCCAGGTTTTCTGCTTTCTGTCTTTGGTGGTGACTTGAACAATCTTCCTGACTTGGCCATGTGGGACTTGGGGGGGGTGGTATGAAAAGACATTAGAAAGAATGTTGTTGTAGTTTTGTTACCGGAATTTCTTCAGTGAGTGTTTGGTCTCAGTAATTTGAGAATTGTGCCAGCGGGCCACAGATCAGTGATAAAATGGCATTTTGTTGGACTGAGGGGCACGCAGTGAGAGTGGAGAGTGCCAGAGCTATTGGCAGAGGGGTTGTGCCTTGAAAAGTGTTGTGGTTTAGGCAGTCCAGTGAGCTCTGGATGGCCCTTGGAAATATGGGGAAGAGAGTGTAAATTTCATGCTGAATGAGGCTGTATCCATATAAGCAACAGGTTTCCAAGGTGAACAGCCTCTGGAAGTGGGGAGGAGGCCCAGATTGGAGGTTCCCTGCATAAGTCCTTTTTCTAGGGGTAAATAATAAACTCTGAGAGATATTTTGTCCAGGACTTGGTAGATGGAAAAATAACTTTACAAACTGAAAGGGTGTTCTATCAAATGAATCAATGCAGCGCCTCACCCTGGACAAGGTTATTAGGTCTTTGTTGCAGTTTTTGTCTGGAGAGGGGATTAAGGTGTGTGCTCCTTAGGGTGGAGCCTTCCAAAAGATTTCGGCTGCTTTGTTTATGACATTGCTGGGGCTCGGAGGGTTTGTGCCTGGAGATGGGAGTCTGATGTCTAAGCTCACCTGAGCCTGAAAAATGGGGGTTCCCTTTCCAGAATGGGAAAATCCTGTATCAATCTTATATCTCATAAAATGTCTCTCATTTGTAAAATGTAATAATTTGGTTGTTTAAATTGTTGTGGAAACTGAATCTTTGTCAAAGAATAAGATTCTTGCCTTTTAAACCTTCTACTTATCAGTTTGGCCGAGTGAATGGGTGACTTCATGGTAAACTGGGATCCTGTTTTGTGCGAAGTGAGTTTTTGAGTAAGAGAAATTAAACAGAAAGGAGAATGGCATTGTGTAAAGAAAGAATCTTGTGTGATAAAATTTGCACTGAAAACAGAATGGTTGTATAAGAAAGTGAAAGGCAGGGCAAAAGTTAAAGAAAGTTTAGAATGTTTGTAAATGGTCTGTGTAGGTTAAATGAAGCTCATAAAAGAGAATTTGTGAAAGAATTTACATATGATCCAGTTGACTATTTATTTCCTTTAAAATCTTTTGGCTTGTAATTTTCTTTAAACAAATGTTTTAGGCCTTTGATATTTGACAAAACTTTCAAAATAAAAACTCTAAATCTGGGGCTTGGAGCCCACAGGGCAGTGGTTGCAACGCTGGCCACATGCACTGAGACTGGTGGGTTCAAACTTGGCCAAGGCCAACAGCAAAAAAAAAAAAACACAACTTTAAATTTAGTCTTCTTGAAATATTAAGACCACTGAAAGTCATGGGAAAACAAATTAAACTTATTTGATTTATTCAAAATATATAGGAAACATTGTCAAATATGAAATGGTGATTAATTTTATGTAGGTTATGGTTATATATATGTTCCAATATTATAAAGCATTGGTCTGTCCTAATGTATAAGACATTGGTCTGTCCTAACATATATTGTTGGTAATAATTTCAATTCATCTAAAAAAGAAAGTATTTTTTATGTAACTGGCTGAGTCCAAAGTTTATCCTAAAAAGAAAAAAAAAATATTAAGAGAGGCTGACAAATTCTCTCAAATTCAAATTCCTGATGTCTTTGGAGATTGAATACCGCCAGACTAAAAAGCAGATTTTTAGAACGTTCATTGGAAAGTTAACATGTCTATGAGTATTGCTAACCTAACTCAACAGAATAGAAATCGGTTAAGCGGATCTGGGCTAGTTTGTAATGGCTTTTTGGTCAAAATATTGTTGATTCTTTCTGTGTTCTGTTTTCCAGAAGTCAAGAAATAATTTTCTGTCTTTTGAGCTATTTGTAGTTTTTCAAGCAATTTGTGTACTTATGAGCAGAGTTTGAAACATGTATTTTTCTCTCTCCTTGTTTTCTCCGGAATTTGCAAGCCATTTGTATGTATTCTTAATTTCTGACAATACAGTTATTTTCATAAGTTCAATAAGAATCTGTTTTGTTCTATATGGCATGATGAAGGCACTCATTATTTTATCAAGGCTTTGGCTGGAATAGCATTTCCAGAGGTGTCCAGACTGCATTAAAGAATTAAGGTTGACTTTATAAGGCCAATAAAAAAAGCCCTTTGGAAAACTGGCCAGATACCCATCAGTAACATTTCCTGATCTCTGGTAAGTAATGAAGGTCGCTTGCTGATGGGTCCAGGAATCGAAATGTGCTTGGGGACCTCAAGAGAAGAGGGATTTACCCAATACATACAGGTATCTAATGGCACAGATAAAACTTGGGCTCTGAAAGGCTTTCAAAAAGTCCAGCCTGACATTCCTTATAAAAGGTTCCAGCAAAGCCAATTTTAAAGGAAAGAAGAGCCTAGATGGCTAATAATTAATTATTCTTACTGCACTTTATGGAAATAATCAGACCCCATATACTGAAGGTACAGTTTATTTTGGCAAATAAGTTAGTTCTACTATAATTTGCCTTTAGTAAAGAGAGAAATTGGAGAGAGAAAAATAGTTTAAAAGGAGAAAAAAGAGGCTGTGGTCCACCTGTATTTAGATCCCAGCCTTGTCTGTACTGTCAACTTATAAAATGAGACATACTCTGTTGAATCTACTGTCAGCAGAAGCCAAGCGGCCCATTTGTCTGGACTTAAAAGATGTATCTTTCAGTATAAGGCTGGCTCTGGGAAGCCAGAGGCTGTTTTCTTTCCAGTGGGAGAGACCAGACATGGAAACAGTGCACATGGACCAGGTTGCCACAGGGGTTCAAAACACCCACGATTTTTGGAGAAGCGCTGGCTTGTGACCTCCAGAAATTCCCAGCTGAGGAATTAGAATGTGTGCTGTTCCAATATGTTGATGACCTCCTTTCAGGACACCCTACCCAGGAGGGCTGTGCCCAAGGCATGGACTATCTTTTATGACATCTAGAGGTATGTGGCTATAAAGTATCCAAATGGAAGGCCCAGATTTGCCGGCAGAAAATACGTTATCTAAGATTTACTGTCAAGCAGGGGTAGAGGTATCTAGGCACAAAATGGAGGCAGGTCATTAATTGCCTCCTCAGCACCATGAGCCAAAAGCAGGTTTGGAAGTTCTTAGGCCCGGTCGGCTTCTGTCATATTTGAATCCCCAACATTGTTGTCTTAGCTAAGCCCTTGTATGACGCAACTAAAGAAGAGAAGGAAGAGCCCTTGGAGTGGGAAGGAGAACAGGAATGTGCCTTCTCCCAGCTAAAGATGAGGCTGATGGCTGCACCTGCATTGGGACTGCCAGACTTGGCCAAACCCTTTACTCTGTATGTCTCAGAGAGATAAAATGGCTGTGGGTGTGTTAACCCAGCTGGTTGGGTCCTGGCCAAGGCCTGTAGCTTACCTCTCTAAGCAGTTGGATGGAGTGATAAAAGGATGGTCACCATGCTTACGGGCTCTACCCGCTACTGCTCTCCTTGTGCAAGAAGCTGACAAGCTGACTCTAGGACAGGATCTGAGTGAAAGTACCCCACTCTGTGGTCAATTTAATGGACACTAAGGGACATTTTTGGCTAATGCAACACTCTGAAACAAGCCACGCTCCTTCCAGTCAGTGAAAGAGAGACTGAGCATAACTGTACGGAAGTTATAGATAATGTGTACTCTAGCAGACCTGACTTGCGTGACCAGCCCTGGACAGATGCAGATTGGGACTTGTATGCAGATGGAAGCAGTTACATGACGGTGCAAGGTGAGTGGAGGGCTGGGTATGCAGTGGTTACCTTAACAGAGACTAAGCCCCTACCCCAAGGAACATTGGCTCAGAAGGCTGAGTTCATTGCCTTGACTGGAGCCTTAGAACTAAGTCAAGGGAAAAATTTGAATGCTTTTCTGACTCTCCAAGTACGCAGGGCATTGTACAAGGAGAAGGGACTATTAAATTCTGGGAAAAAAGGACATTATGTATCAGTAAGAAATGCTCCAATCGCGAGAGGCAGTATGGAATCCCCAAAAAGTGGCAGTTATGCACTGTTGTGGACATCAAAGAAATGCTTCCATCATCACTAAAGGGACACTGGGGTTAGTACTGAGGCAAAAAGGGCTGCCTCCCAGCCATACCAGGTGTTGCAAGTGGCTCCCCTCATCCCATGGGTCCCGGAACTCACTCTATCTACTCCAGGAAGGAGAGGGAATGTTTGGCAGCAGAAGGGAGCCAGGAAGCAGAGGGACAATGAATAAAGATGCCAGATGGACAAGTAGCAGTCCCCCAGATTCTAGGAGCCACCGTGGTGACAAGAGTGTTTGATAAAGTTGCTGGGCCAGTACTTCTACATCTCCCACCTGGGATCCCTGGCCAAAACTGTCAGTCTACAGTGTATCACCAGCAGCCAGTTCAACGCGTGCCAAGGACTAACAGTACCCCGAGGAATCCACTTGTATGGAGCAACGCCCTTCAAGGACTTCCAGGTAGACCTTACTGAAATGCCCAGGTTTAGAGGGAACAAGTACTGGCTGGTGATGGTCTACCAGACTTGGAATAGGTAAAAGCCTTTCCCACTGGGATAAAAAGGACTCCTAAAGTAGTAAAGTATTACCCGGAGAAACCGTCCCATGGTTAAGTTACCACTCTGTTTAAAAGTTGATAATGGGCTAGCCTTCATAACAGAACTAGTGCAAATAATAAGCTAAAGCTTTAAATAATTTATAGGCCTCAAAGCTTATACAGGATAAAGTGTATGAACAGGACCATAAAAGCAGAAATTGGTAAACTCTGCTAGGAAGCAAAGCTTAACTGGATGCAGGCCTTGCCACTGGTGTTGTTCAAAGAAGTCTCTGTCAATTCTCTGCAATTTAGCAGGAACTCCTAAAAGAACTAGAAAAGACTGAACTGAATAGATAAAAACCCTAGAAAGAGTAACAAGGAAAATCTCCACTGGGATAATTAACTGTGTTCTGTTTAGTCTTTTCTGTCTGTACATCCTTTCTCTCTGGAGGATCAAGGGGACCCAGTCTAGGTCTGGAATCAGAACCTGGTCCCCCTGAAACCAAGGTAGAAAGAACTTTACACCATCATCCTGACCACATGCACAGCAGTAAAGGTGAAAGAAATACCTGGAATCATCATAGCTGGCTGACTAGGGCTTCACTGCTTCTTGGAAAGTAAAGGTAACTTTTGAAACAATCAACATGCCATGCTCCAGCCACATACTGGGAGCTGGCTGGTCAATGCACAGCTGAAGCTTGAGGAAACTCCTCAAGGGACTTTTTGGACTTTGAACTTTGGAAAAGTGGGGGAATGTCACAGGGAAACGTAAAAACTAATATATATATTAGCCCACCACCATGGTATTATTAAGGCCCGAGTAGAGAACCCAAGAAGAGTCACAGTCCCTAAAATCTCAGTGCTGAAAAGTAACTAATATTGGCACCTGCAGAAACAAGCTGATAGTGAGACCTCAAATTAAAATATCTTGGAATCTCAAAAGAGGGGAATGAGAGAGGATAGCCGCGAAGGGTGAGGTCTAGAAGAACAGGTCTTCTCAAGGAGACCACCAGGATACATATGCAGGGTCTGCTCCACGGTGACTCAGCTCTTGGGAATTTATAAACTTAACTTCCTGAAACTTGGAAATTTCTAAGTTCTGTGAAATCCTGTAGTTCTGTAAGGGTGGAATAGCATCTCCCGCTTGATTCAAACTGGCCAATGAGAAGGGTACCTGTGGGGTGGAACTTTTTGACTGTCAATAAAAAGAGAAAGACCAAGGCAGTCAGGGAGCACGGCTGTTTGGAATTCTTCTATAAGCTCCCAGCTGGTGAATAAAGCCCTTCCTCTTATAAATGTGGTGTTTGGGTGCTCTTTCTCTCCTTTGGGCCTTGTCTTTCTGCAACAATAAGAGAAAGGTTATTTCCAAATACCATGTGAATGGGGGGAAGCATAAGAATGAGTATCCAAAGTCTCAGTGATGGTCAGTGACTTTTAAAGATGCTTTTTAGAAAGAAGAGAGGAGAGAAACTGGAAAGTATACATGTATCAAGTGGTTGCTATGGCGGGAGAGTGTAGATGAGTGGAAACAGATTGATTTGTAAACTAATGTGAGAGACAGGTATTGAGCTTCAAATGACCCTGGAGCCAGATCTATTAGCATGTGATAAGGAGGCCAGCAGCCTTTTCTGATTTTAAATCAGGGTACTTGGGTTTTATAGAGGGGAGGCCAGTGCTTTCTGATCATGAATTGCCTTTTAATTCATTATATATATATATATATATACACCAAGGAATTATATTTGAGGGTGAAATTTCCTTAGCTCCTTCATTTCTCTGGTCTGGAACTTCCCTAGAAGTTTCAAACATTAAGAGCTGAGGTGGTAAATGTAGAGAGAGAGAAAGCAGGTTAGCAATTTAGTAATAAGATAAGATGTTTGGTAAGACATATAATAGTATAAATTAGAGGTGGCACCCATACCTGCCTTGGGTAAGGCACTGGACACATACATTGAGGCTGGTAAGTTTGAACCCAGCCTGGCTGGCTAAGGTAACAATGACAACTGTGACAACAAAAACCACAAAAATAGCCAGGCATTGTGGTGGGCACCTGTAGTCCCAGCTACTTGGGAGACTGAGGCAAGAGAATTGCTTCAGCCCAAGATTTTGAGGCTGCTGTGATCTGTTATGCCACAACACTCTACCAAGGGTGACATAGTGAGACTCTGTCTCAAAAAAAAGAGACTATAAATTAGGATGAGAATGAATAAGCAGAAAAGAACAGATCTAAGCACATTTCCTCATACCCCCATTAAACCAGTCTCCCATTCCTGGGAAAAGGTCAGTTCAATAGAATGTTTTCACTTCATTAATTTGATGAAGAATGTTTATCTTGTTCTTTAAGAGATGTAGATCAGTCTCTGTTTTCCCTGACTGATTTATGCAAAAACAACATTTTCCCCCAAATAACAGCACAAGCTCTTCTTTGTTGAGCTATCAAAGCATCCAGGATGTGGTGATTTTGAATTACAACAGATGCTAGGCTGTTAATCTCTGCTTGTAGTGTTCCCAATGCCCACATGGTGATGTTTAGCTCTTATTCTATTACCATGGAGAGATTTATGACTGCACTTTCAATTCTGTTAAGTTCCAAATGCTGAATAAAGGATCCTGAGCATTGAAAAGAACTTTGAGTTATGATATACAAGGGGATTTTTTATAATGTCACATTTTGTATGTTTATAAGGTACAACCTTATGAGCAACAGAGCCCAAGATTGTAATTTGACTGGAATTTAAAGTGGAATACTTGGTAATAGAGCGTGTCAGATAGCCAAGACTATAGCATCCTAACCATTTGAGTGGGAACCATTTGTATACCTTATTACCACACAAGATAAAAAGACCAGTATTATTTATAGACAGTCAGGTTAGAACCTGTGACCTTCCAGCCTGGGGATTGTCATGTCTTGTCCTCTTCACTGGCATATTCACATATCTGGTTGTTATGTGTCCCTGAGCAAAAGATATCTCCACAGTTTTTACAGACCAGTTGTCTCACCAGCAGGTGAAGTCACGTATGTTGCTTCTTCTCTGGCTGTGGATACCACATATTATCATTCATGCTTTTTCCAGATTGGTTCCACCAGGCACTGACATCAGCAGGGATGAAAATGAATTCAGGTTGCTTTGCATGGTCTAGATCTTGGCATAAACAGCAATCAGGTTGATTAGTTAGTGTGGCCAGGGTTTGAAAGACTGGTGCAAAGGGGTGCTGGGTCAGCACTTGACCTGCTGAAAAAATAGTAAGTGTTAGTAAGAGTAAGTCATAGTTTGAAAGAAGAGTCATAGTGTAAGATAAAATGAAAAAAGAGAATGGGATAGATTGAGGCAATCTTCACTCAGCTTCTAATGTGTTATTTCTGAAAGTGGAGGGGGATGTTTAAAGAAAAGAGTGTTTAAAAGTGACTTTTTCTTTTTTTGAGACATAGTCTTACTTTATTCCCCTTGGTAGATTGCCTCGGCATCACAGCTCACAGCACTTCCGACTCCTGGGCTTAGGTGATTCTCTTGCATCAGCCTCCCAAGTGGCTGGGACTAGAGGTGTCTGCGACCACACCCAGCTATTATTTGTTGCAGTTTGGTTGGGGCAGGGCTCAAACCTGCCATCCTCAGTGTATGGGGCTGGTGCACTACCCAAGGAGCCTAACTAATTAGAATATAAGGCAGTTAGCTGTAGCTGCATAACAAATAACCACAGAACACAGGGATATTGAACAATGAATATTTCTTGTGCATCAGCAGGCTTCCTAGGAGATGTGCTCTCATCTGGCCTTGGCTAGGGCAGCTCAGTGTCACAAATCCCTCATCCTACACAGACTAGATGGCTGGACCCCATATGTCTTCCCAGGGATGACAGAAAGTCAAGGTCAGTAGGCCAAATGATACCTTCACAGCAGCTTGCATTTTGGCTGATTTCCTATTGACCAAAGCCAGACACATGCTGAGCTCGGGGTTGGAAGATTACACCCACCTGCTGAGTAGTAGAGCAGTGCAAAGGTGCATGGCTGAGATGGTGGATACCAACAAGGGTGAAGAATCAGGCCATTAATTTCATCATAGTCTGAGTAGTGTGTATGCCCTCTTGTAGTACCCATGCTGTCAACACCAGCATCACATGTGGAAAAGATGGACAACATTGCACATATACAGGCCGAGAGCGAGTGTCAGGGCCGTCCCGGGTGTTTCTCCTCCACTACTGCTCCACCTCCTGCCCTCCTGCTCTACCTGGTGCTGCCTGTAGGTGCTCAGGTCAGGCTGGTCATGGAGGCTCCTGATGCTGGAACTCAGAACGCGCTGCTCAGAACACAGAACGTCAGTGAACACACTGATCCCTTCACCTTGGCAAAGTCTGTAGTCAACACAAACCTCCCAGAGTAGCGGACCCTATTCGAAGGACCTGACTCTGCTGAACTGCCCTCATGGGCAGTTATCTGGACAAATCTGGCCCACAGCAGCCTGCGCCAGCTCAGGAGGGCGGGGACCCGCAGGAGAGGCCTGACCGCAGCCCACCCGCCCAGCCCTCACCTCCCGCCCAGCCCTCACCTCCCGCCCGGCCCTCACCTCCAGCCCGGGTGGCCCATCCTGTCCGCCATGTTTACCCCTTGCTCCCCACTCCTCTGCTCCCGGCCTCCAGGAGGCCTTGCCACAGGGACGGTGGGATGTCCTCAAGGCACTCCATGATGGTACCTCGAAGATGGGATCCCCTTCGACAGCCCGGGTATTCCCATGTGGGGGTACTTCCCAGGGTGTGCTGGGATGGCTTGCCCAAGAAGAAGACCCGGCTACCTGTTCATCATTTCCGGTGGGTGGGCCGCCCGGGGACTGTGAGGATCCCCCCTCTTGACAGAAAATGGACTCGTTCTGCAGGACGGGAGCAGGTGATCAGCTCAGCACTGTCCTCACTATCACGCGACGTCTCAGACCCAAGTGCCCTCAAAGACAGGATGGAAAATACAGTGAGGGGGGAAGACCAAATATTTGCTGATGGCCAGAAAAATACAAGAAGTTGCCATGACAGCAGTGGGACTGGACCTTCAGCCCTTGAGCCCCTGGTGGCCAAAGGAGTCCGGGCTCCTTTGCTGCCTAAGCCTGAGCGTCTGAAGAAAGGTCCCGATTCCCAGAGCTCAGAGGACCCCTTGAATAAGAGATCGTGCACATCTTGTGCGAGCACGTACACATGTGGCATCCCTGTCCCCAGGCGCAATGCCATTACCAGCTCCTACAGCTCTACCCAAGGCTTCTCACAGCTCCAGAAGAGAAGCGGCTCCAGTTCCTCACCCTCCTCATCCCGCTCCAAGACACAACTGAGGCCAGCAAAGAAAATAAGAGGAAAAGAGCTGGGTCATCATTTCAGTTCCTCAACTCCACTTGTCCCAGACAAGGAGTCCCGGGCAGAGAAGGCTGCAGAAACGACCACAAACGTCTGCAGTTCCCCATCTACAACTCACAGCTCTAGGCCGCGAAAACGGAAGTTTCCGCTGCTGCGCTGTCCGCGAGGGGAACCTCTGACTTTGCCTCCAGCTCCCGACCCTGGCTATTCAGTCACTGCTAAACACCTGGACTTAGAAAAGAAAGCTTCATTCAATTGGCTGAACAAGTTTTTGGCAGACACGACTGAAGACGAGATGATGGAGGTGGACCCACCAGACACTGACACCACCACCGATTCCACAGTCGAGATGATGGAGGTGGACCCGCCAGCAGCCCCCCCTGCCATCGAAGACGTCGAGATGACTGAGGATAGCCCAGAACCTGTAGCTCTTCCAGCGAAGACGTTTACTAAATCCCAAGCCCTATCTGCCCCATCCGCCACCGCCAAGCAACGATTTCAGTCTGGAATGCTGAGCATTCTACCCCTCCCACCTTCTGCGGCACCTCCATCTTCTGCGGCACCTCCATCTTCTGTGGCACCTCCATCTTCTGCGGCACCTCCGTCTTCTGCGGCACCTCCATCTTCTGCGGCACCTCCGTCTTCTGCGGCACCTCCATCTTCTGCGGCACCTCCATCTTCTGCGGCACCTCCGTCTTCTGCGGCACCTCCATCTTCTGCGGCACCTGCTGTGTCTTCCTCATCTCCCCTGAGCAGTGTGAGCCGCACCAGGAGCAGCGTGAGGAGCACCACCACTTACGCTGCACAGCCCTTTCTCTCTGGGGCACTCCCTGCCTCTGCTGACAGGTTTATCCCAGCCCAGATTTCCATCGTCCAGGTTGCCAAGTTTACTCCCAACCGTACATCAAGCACAGTCACCACCTCTGGATTCAGCCAGTCCCCTCCCAGTGCTGTTCAGACAGCCAGCAGCAGCAGCTCCGGTGGCTTCCGTACATTGGGCGGCACCCTGACCACCTCACGCCCAGCCCCCACCAGCCAGCCAGCGCTGACCATCAGTTCTGCCTCAAGTGAGAAACCTCCTCTCCCATCAAATCCAGGAGCCAGTCCCCAGACTGCATATAAGGCCACTGATGGGCCACGACGCCGAGCTCCCAAGCGACGCCTTCCCCCAAGCTGTGGAAACTCTGAAGCTGCGCCCCCAGCTAAAAAGCCAAAACTAACCCCAGGCCCTGCTGCCAAAACTAATCCCTGAGAGCCATCTTTGCTGGCAGCTACAAGGTGCAGCCCACTTGGATGTCTGTGCATTTGATAGGATTGGGAAAGACTTCTTATCCCTAAAACATTTCCTTACTTGGCTTAACATCAGAAGTGGCTCTCTTCCCTGAGTTCCCTTAGGGCAGTGGTTCTCAACCTTTCTAAAGCCGTGGCCCTTTAATACACTTCTTGTGGGTCACCACGCACAGGTTGAGAACCACTGCCTTAGAGGACTCTTTCTCCATTTCCTGCTGCTTTGTCCCTTGTAGGATATAATCACAGTGTGTGCTGCCTTTGCCATTTTCCTCCTTTCTATTCCGAGTCAAGACCTCATCTCCCAAACTCTCTGCCACCTGGCCCCTAAAGGCTTGCTGGCAAAGGACTGTTAGCATGGCAGAGCCAGGGGTGAGCCACTTCCCTCCATGAGGGCAAAGCTCTCATCTTAGAGCAGACAGGACACCCACGCCTGCTGTCAGCTGCCTCCTACCCCACCTCCCTGGTCGCCTCATGGGGCCGTTGTCTGCCTCTCCAAGATGATATGTAGGAGGCCTTGTCCTGTTACTTGCCTGATGCTCCTGCCTATGTTTGAGGAGAAATTGAATTGTATGAGTGGCGGCATGTTGGGACTTAACTGCTTCAAGTTTTCTGGGGCCCAGCTATCTGAAGGTGGACAGTACAACCACTGTCTGGCTGCAAGTGCTGACCCTGAATTTCAAAAGGTTTTTGCCTTTAAGGGCTGGCAGACCTGGATGGTGGGGGTGGGGAGGCGGGGAGTACATACTTTCCAGTGACAGCTGGGTGCCCGTAAACTTGAAGCCGTTGAGCCTGGCACTCCCAACATGCCAACACTCATACAATTCAATTCTTCCCTGTCCACATTCATAGGCATGAGCGTCACACAAATATCACAGGACAAGGCCACCCACATATAATCTCGGAGAGGCAGACAATGGCCCCATGAGGCCACCAGGGAGGTGGGGCGAGGAGGCAGCAGACAGCGGGCCTGGGTGTCCTGCCTGCTCTAAAAGCTTTGCCTTCCTGGAGGGAAGTAGCTCACGTCTGGCTCTGCCATGCTAACAGTCTTTTGCCACCAAGCTCTTAGGGGCCAAACTGCCAGAGAGAACCGGAGATGACACATTGACTGAGAAATGGCAGGAGGAAAATGGCAAAGGCAGCACATACTGTGGTCTCCAAGATAAAGCTGAACTTCAAGATCATTTTCAAACAATGAAATCCTAAAGGGATGAGGGAGTGTTACCCTCCACTTATGAGAACTCACTGGGGGCTACCTCACCCACACTCTAAGTTACAAAATCTACCTTCCTGAGCCGTACTTTCAGGCTGTATCTTAGTGATTTCCCCTCCGAGAGCCCTGTCCGGTCATTTCCCCTTTCCTGCTTTATACTACAACCAAATGCTTAGGCCCAGGAGCGCCACTGTCATGCCCATCCTCTTTGGGAGAAGAGTGAATATGAGTGTCATGCCAACTTTTCTGAAGATTGTTCTACGATTGGGATTTTGCCCATCACCTGCTAAGAAGACCAACATTTGGGGTCACATACTAATTTAGAGTATAGTTTGTTAACACTATTTTCATGGTTTTAAGGTGTTTACTATATTTCTTTGAAAGCTGAGGGTGCTGAGTGATCTTAAGTGAAATGTTAATACCTTTTGTTTGATGTATTAGAATTTAGGGTTATAAAAATCAGAATAGCTGTTCTTAAAACAACAAGAAAAATACCTGTGTTTCTGTCGCCACTTCCAACATATGAATGTTTCCATAGATTGCTTGCTTTATAGCCATCCTGTTTGTGACAGAAGCCCTACTTCCAATTTATCTGTTTCTTATAGAGTGGTTCTGCATATTCCAGTTACCTAGATGCTCTTTGGAGATTTTCGATACCATTTAAGGAAGATGGCTAGATATCTGCTTTTGGAATCAGAAAAAAACAGGAATATTGATCATATTTGTGTATCTGTATGTATTTTTATACTATCTTTGACACCTTACACATTGTTTTCACAATTTACGTTGCCATCACCCTGAAGAAATAAAAGCACTTCCAAAAGGCAGGTTTTTAAAAACAAAATTCTGAGAACAAATTTTAACTTTGTAAGATAAATAGTCAGAAATTGAACCCTCAGTAATAACCATCATTGGGAATATTGATATATTGTTTGACAATGTTGCTTCTTCATTTGCATGGAAGTTGACGGTCAGGTACATAAAGTTAATTTTTACTGTTCAGAATAAGTTATGTGAAAAGATGTCATTTTATTTTCAAATGTATGTATTGTAACCCTCAGTTTCAAGCTGTATAAAAAATTAAATTGGATTGTATTACTGAAAAGTGAATTTTGTAATTCTCCTATGTCAAATTATACCTAATTTGGAAAGAGGGAAGTGGCAACCACTAAAAGATGGGTTCTCTTCTCTAAATGGAGGAAAAGTCTCAGCAGAGCAATAGGATAAAGTGTTATGTTAAGTATAAATATTTAAAAAATGAAAATAAAAATAAAAAAAGGAAAAGATGAATACTTAGATGTTCAGGGGATCCCAGGGCCACCCTCACTTCAGACCAGCTGGCTATTAATTTAGGGGCTCCCACAACCACCTTTTTGGTTGAAAAGACCAAATGACTCACAGAACTCCGGAAAGTGTTACATTAGTGAGTATAGTTTCTTAGAGTGAAAGGATGCATATTGGAACTGCGGAAGTAAGAGACACCTAGAGCAGAATCTGGAGCAGGTCCAGATGTGCAGTCTCGTGTCCTGGGAACACGTTCCCCTTCTAGTATCAACAAGGTGAGGCAGTACACACAGAGTCCCGCCAACCCAGGAAGCTCAGTCGAGCCCCAAGTGTTCAGGCTTTTTTGTGAACTTGATCACATTGTGTGTGTGTGTAGCTGACCACTAGCCTTCAGCCCCTCAGGAGGTCAGAAGTCATATGGCATGTCCCAAAGCCCCCAACATACATCACCTTCTTAGACTGTCTCATGGCTAAAGCCCCCAGGCAGATAACGATGTTGTGACACTCCAGGGACCTTGAGATTTCCTCCCAGTAGCTGAAGCCAGAGACCTCTCTCCAGGTGAAGAGAATGTTTTGCCCCACACTGCCCCGCCTGTATTGGGGAAGACATGTTCACCCTGAGCTTGCTTGCCCTGTGTACCTACCATGACACTATCCATAAACATCCTGGTTTTCCTCTCCTTCTGGGCACGTGGTGGGGTTATGCTTCCTTCCTTTAGCCCTTTGAAGACAGATGTGCCCTAATGACTTGCCTTAGTAGGGGAAATGTAAGAAGAAATAATGAGAAGGCAGAAACTTCAGAATCAACATAGGTTCACCATGTTCCCTTCCCCGATCCCAGGAGCCTGTGGAAACAGGTTGGGATGAAGGGCCCATGAGCCTGGGACCCTGAGAAACTAGGAAGAAGTATCCCTCACCAACCCTTGATACACTGTCCACACCAGTCAGTGGTAACCGTTTGTTGTGTTAACCACCTAAGATTTGGGGATTTTTATGGTAGCACAGCATATCCTGGTAGCTAGATATTACACTGCGGTGGATCGTGGGCAAGTTATTTCTCTTCTTATAAAATTCCTTGGGCCTCAGGTTTCTTCTTATAAAACACAGACAGTAGTTATTTTGAGGCTACGGCAAGAATAAATGTTACACATTGTAGTAGTTTGCTAGAGAAGTCATAAGAAAGTACTACGGACCTGGTGGCATGAACAATTAATTTCCTAGAGTTCTGGAGGCTGGAAGTTCAAGATTGTGACAGCAGGATTGGCTTCCTCCAAAGCCCTCTCCCTGCCTTATACATGGCTGTCTTCTTCATCCCTCTTCACATAATCATTCCTTTGTGTGTGTCTGTGTATTCATGTCCTAATCTCCACCGTATGTAAGGACAACCGTCGCGTTGGATTAGAGTTCACCCTAATGACCTCATTGTAACTTCAATACCTCCTTAAAGGTCCTTTGTCTACGTACAGTCACAGTTTGACATACTGAGGGTTAGCACATCAACATATGCTCTTCAGGGGGGCACAATACAGTCCACATTACAGGCAGAAAACAGTTACAGTAGAACAGTACATGGCACAGTAAATGTTCAAGTCGGTTAGTGACGATTGTGGTTGATACCCTAATCTTTGTTCATACTGTTGAGAAAATATGGTGAAGACTTACTTTTTATGGAAGAAAGTTGCTAAACTGTGTTTGATATTATCACTAGTTAATGAATATATAATACACGAACAGTCATGTAAGCTTAGGCACAAAACATTTTAAAAATACAAACAAGCCACTCTGAAATTGCTATATGCCATACTAGCTGAAATATGATATTCTGGAAAAAATAAAACTAGAGACAGTGAAAATATTAGTAGTTGCCAGGGGTTGTGGGGAAGGTTGTGTAGAACAGACAGAGCACAAAGAATATTTAGGGCAGTGAAACTACTCGGTATGATACTATAGTGGTGGATACAGGATATGTGTCCAAACTCAGAGAATGTACAATATCAAGTTGTTGCCAGAAGGGCCTGACTCTTGGAAGGAAGCACCGCACCTTGACTAGTAACACCTGGCTGTATCAAGAACTCCAAACACAACGGTGCCTCTGAGAAACAAAGACTTAGGAAAGACCCTCTGTATGTGTGAACAGGTGTTCAGGCGACCATGGGAAGGGTCACGGGAGGAAGCCCCCACCTGGGCCAGAACTAACAGGGAAGGACTTCCTTAGAAGCCACCAGAGACCATAAGCACGGCACAGTGAGGCCTTTTGAGTCAGGACAGAAGCCCACTGGCCCTTTCCCCCTTCCTGTAATTACAATATTTTCTAAAACGTGGCCATGCGTTGGGCTTCCACTGGGGAATCTGGTGTCACAGTCAAGCACTGTCACCTCAGATGTCGTTTAGGCTTTTACCCATAGTTTCCATGTGTACAAAATGGAGGCAACAGCATCTGTCCTTCAGGATCCTTGTACGGATTTCCTGGCATAATGTGGGTGCTTAGCTGATGAATGGATTAAAGTATGTCTTCAAGCAGTGACCACCCATAGGCTGAACTGAAGGGATTTCTGGGTGAGGATGTGTTGAGGATAAAGGGGGGCAAAGAAAGGAAGGATGGACATGCCTTCCATGCAGGAAACAGGGCCTTTTGGACCTCCTGGTTCTGTGTACAAACACCTGTACATGTTTCAAATAGCACAAGACAAATATAGAAATATTCCCAAGGGTGAAAAATAGGCTCTTCAGGTACCAAATAAAGAAGGAATTGAAGGAGCTATGATGGTCCTCTGGTGTGGCAGGCTAGGGGTGTGTTATCCTGGGAGAGCCCCCAATGGCTAAGGTCATTCAGAGATGAAAGAGGAAACCTGGGGCCTATGAGGATTTAGTAAATAACTCTTCTTCTTTTATCTACAGTGAATCTTAAAAAAAAAGCAACGTTGCCTAACTCCCACTAAGGCCTTTGAGCATCCCTAAGTAATCTGGGCAGCTGCTTATTTCTATGTTTTCACCAGTAAACTTCAACCCAGGACTTACTTGATTAACAGTAGAATGGGATGCAAAACCCTTCATGTCCCACTCTGCAATTTCAAATTCTCATGTAATAATCATTCAAGTGTCACTCATAGCAACATGCTTGAGAATGGTTAAAAACGGGAAACACCAACACGTCCGCTAGTGGGAAACTGGTTAAATGCATCCTATTGTGCTGTTATTAAGGTATTGCCTATCAGCTCCAAATTCACCCTTCATTGCCTGCTCTATGACAATGGACCTGGACCTAGGAAACTGTTTTCCTTTGCCAGAAGCAGGGATGTCCAGCCCTGTCAGCAGAGGGTACTATTCTCCTCCCATTTCAGGGGGGGTGGCTTGCTGACCAAGCTCCTGGAGAGCTCACTGCTTACTCCAATGCCTGGCCCCAAGCGGTTTTTCTTTCTGCTGCCTGATAGGCTTCTGCTGTTTCCACCTCTCAACCCTGACCACATTAGGGTAGCCAGGAGCCCCAGATTGCGTGGGTCTGTGTTGCAAGGAATCTCTGCCCTTCTTTGGTGGTCAGGCTAGCCTTTTCTAATCATGTGTCAGGATCTCAGGCTGAACAGAATCTGAATGTCCAGGCTGCCAGATAAAGATAAACTGCTTCAGCCGCTAAGGACAATCAGGATTCATGAGATGATACTGACAAATCCAATGGCTGACTTTCTATTTTTACTTTAGCTCCAATTTTACTGTGTTCAGACATCTCCTAGGAATCTCACAAAAGGTACATTCTGATTCAGTAGCTCTGAGGTGGGGCTGAAATTCTGCATTTCTATAAAGTTCTGAGGTGATGTGGAAGCTGATGGTCCACATACCATCCTTAGAGAAGTGAGGAGTTAGCTTAGCTTTGAGCTCATTTCTGTAATATAATCTTTCCTTTCCTTTCCTTTTTTTTTTTTTAAACAGAACCTGCTGCTGAAAGCCACCACCTGAATGCAGAATTCCATCAGGAACAGATGAATGCCAAGTTCGCTTTGTTAGTATGCATAAATATGAGGAAAGAAATCAGAACGCTCTGGATTAACAACCATCCCCAGCTGATGATGACCTTTGCCACTAAGTACACTAAAACAAGAGAAAATTATTCTCTACAGCATATACCTAAGCCCTCTCTCCCCTCAACCCACACATGGTCTTCTGAACCACAGATCAGCAGTCGTTGAAGTGTATCTGTGAATATGCTCCCATCAGTTTGGTTTTTATCACGGTATGATCCAGTTTGATTCTCTGTAAAAGGCAGAGGGGTCAGGGATATGGTCCCATTGGGGTCAGGGAATATTATCCCATTGGTGTCATATTGACATGAGGTGCAAATGAACGGAATCACTGTTCCTCTGACATGGAATTTGCATTATTATCTCCCAAAGCCTAGACTCACAATTGATAATACAAATAATTAAAATGTTCACATTCATATGCAACGCCTTTATCTTTCAATTTATATTTGATCCTTAGGAAAAAACCAGTAAGTAGTTAATTATCTTCCTCAGTTCTTTTTTTTTAATATGTTTTTTATATATTTTTTAATTAATATGAGGTTACAATATTTAGGTTACATTGTTCCCACTTCAGGGTAAAGTTCCTGAAGAACTTTGTAGAAGAGCCCCGCAAAGGGTGTGTCATACACCCCGACAATGTGCACATTAGGTGAGATCCTGCCTCACGCTCTCCCTCCTTCTGCCAAATGCCCACACCTTGCTTCCCTCTACTTCTGAACTGGACTATGTTAGTGTGTTATTAAACTCTACATTGTTTACATTTACCTGGATGAAGTTGAAATACATTCTTCTTAGTAAAGTATTGCAAGAATGGAAAAATAAATATCCAATGTACACCATACATTGCATCCTAGTGTGCCAGTTATTAAGGTCATATGAAATCAATATATAAACAATTACATGCTCATAAGAGCCCTTTCTGATATATAATCTAATCTAAGACTAGTCAGTCCTATGTCAACATTAATCCAACCTTAGCACAAACACAATAAAGCATTCACCACACAATATGACATTGGGAGGTTCTAAGTACACCACTTTGCCCCACTACGGCCTCGGTAAGTGAACACGCCCTCACACCATATCTTTTAGTGATATGGACCAACACACAGCTCCCCTTTAGGGCTGTTCTGACTACAAGCACTTTTCATGTGTATGCACACGATGTCTGCCTCCTGCTTGCACAAGTCTTTAAAATGGGAGACTCTGTCCTACTCACATGGCAGGCTTCAGCTCAGTGCCTGACAGTAATACATAGTGGTAAAGACTGTGGAATCCAGCAGCACCTGTGGCTCAAAAGAGTAGGGCACTGGTCCCGTATACCAGATGTGGTGGGTTTAAACACAGCCCCGGCCACAAACTGCAAAAAAAAAGGATGTGGACTCCATCCAGACTCCCCACCTTCATAGGCCCAGCTCTCACTCTTACTGAGGCATTCATCTTACTGAAACATGGGAGTGTAAAGGCATCTATACTTCAGTGGATTGTTATAAAGATTAAATGACCAGATAGAAAATGCTGGCAACTAAGATATGCTGTATAAGACTCAGCCATGATTATCAGCAGATATGTAAAATAATTAGTCTTTCAGAAACAAGAACAGGATCACATTCATCAGATTATATAATATTCGTTTCTCAGATTATCTTGTGTTTATGGATTTATTGTATTTTCATTATTTACACACACCAATCGATGCGTCATGCATGTAAAAAATTCATTCATCAGAACAAGGATTCATCGTTCCAGGATTGGTCACTTTCCAAACACTGAAGATGAATCTGGAAAGAAGAGAAAGAAGGTATCCACAAATGAATTTGGTATGACTTCTAGCCTGAAGGAGGAGAAATAAGGATGAAGAATTCTATTGCAGTGCAGAAGAGGCAAACCAAAACATGTGCATGCTGATCATCACCTGTGAGGGCTTCTGTTTGTCACCTGCCCAGCATCTACTCCTATCAGCTGGTATTGGAAGCCTTATTTCATCAGGGAACGTCCCCTATGCTCAGTCCCAACGCTTCACAGGGGCTGACCTCAATTAGATTCAGCTGGGCTGGTGACTGGACCTGGCTGATCTGACAATTCAATTCCCTCTACGACAGCATCTGGTTCAAGAGCGTACATGTGCCCAAGACAGGGCAAAGTTTCAATTCGGAGACTTCTATGCACGTGTTGAAAGTAAAATCCTCTTTCTTTCCATGATGACGTTACAACTCTAAGGCTTTAAACATGCAGCGGAGCCATCCCTGGAGGGAAACTGGCCAAAGAGAAGCCAATACAACAGAACATAAATCAAAGAGATTGGGGTGGAGGAGAGAATAGAGATTGGGTTCTTACATGGTTTACCTTGATCTAGCTATGCCTGATTGACCGGTGGACTTTGTTTCCCCTGAGCCACTGAAGTACTTTGTTTTACTTATTCCAAATGGGTTTTCTGCTGTTCTAAACTTGAAGAATGCAAATAAATAAAAAATGAAAAAGTTCTAAATCGCAAACTATTTTATTCAGCCTTGATTAACATTACTCGAAAGTGCTTAAAAACAAAACAAAGCAAAACCCCAAACCACAACACCATCTATCAGTATCGTATTTCAACACGACAGTACAAACAAAACCAGCAGAACAAGCTCTCAAGGGCAAAAGCTTTAACGACTTAAGCAACAAAAATGGAGTATAGAATTATAACTCGTAACATAAGCTAAACATCTTTGAGTCCATAGATATTTACTACATAGATAAATTAATAAGTGGGGGAGAAGAGAGAAATCTTTCATTTTCAATAAATGGTGTAGATATTGTACCCTAATACTCGGGACCACAACGCCCCATTCCATAAGTGTGGGCTTGACATACTGACTTCCTTCCAATGAGCACATGATGGAAGAGGGAACAAAGAATAGCTTGACATTGGAGAAATCACACAAACACTATGGCAGCCAGATGAGCAAGGTCCATGTCCAGAGTCATAGATCATGTTGACAGTATGTATCCTGATACAATGTGACGAAAGTGGCACTTTCTATCCGTGATCTTCCTCCCACAAATGGATACTTGATGATGTTATCAATATTGGTTTGTTAATTAAAACAAATGTACCATAAAAGTTGTTAATGTAAGGATTACATGACATCTGTGCAGGGGGTATTTGAAAACTCTACATTATCTGCTGAACTGCTCTGTAAATATCAAACTGTTCTAAAAGGAAAAGTCTGTTAATACTGTAATTCCATGTACAATACCATCAAAAATACTAAATACTTTAGGATGAAGTTTGAAAAAAGTTGTGTAAGACCTGGACACTGATAAGATATTACTTATTAACACTTGCAAAAAGTGAAAAATTTAATGTAATTTTTACAAACAATAAATAGACACACTGAGACAAAAACAAAACCAATGATTTCTGCTTCATTTAGGCAGTTTGCAAGTAAGTCATGTCCAAAGACATCAGAATTGCATTTCAAGCATCCAAATGAAATGGTGGGACGTAGAGAGAATATTGATCTATGTATGGTTAACTTGTGTTCATTCACAGTTCGTTGAATAAATTTTTTTTTTTTTTTGCAGTTTTTGGCCGGGGCTGTGTTTGAACCCACCACCTTGGGCATATGGGGCTGGTGCCCTACCCCTTTGAGGTACAGACACCACCCTCTTTTTATTAATTTTAATTAAAATCATAACTATACATTTATGTCATGATTTGATATACAATGTGGAATGCTTAAATTAAACTGATTAAGATCACCATTACCTCATTTACTTGGTTTTTTGTTTGTTTGTTTATTTATTTGTTGGGGGGGAGTTAAGACATTTAAAATACACTCTTAGTTAATTTGAAATATACCCTTGCATTGTGCACATTAGGTGAGATCCCACCAAATGCCCTCCCTCCTCTGGCCAATTGCCCTCCCTCCTTCCCCTCCCTTCTCCCTCCTCTCTCCTCCCCTTCACTAGACTGTATTTGTCTTTTATCACACATGAGTGTGTAAGTGTTTATACATTGGTTTAGTACTGAGTACACTGGACACATTTTTTTCCATTCTGGAGATACTTTACTAAGACGAATGTGTTACACTTCCATCCAGGTAAACAAAAAATGTAAACTCTCCATCTTTTTATGGATGAATAGTATTCCATAGTATACATATACCACAATTTGTTCATCCACATGTGGGTTGATGAGCATTTGGGTTGCTTTCATCACTTGGCAATTAAGAATTGGGCTGGAATAAACATTCTGGTGCAAATATCTTTGTGGTAAAATGATTTCTGTTTCAGGGATCGTCAAACTTTTTAAAGAGGGGACCAGTTCACTGTCCCTTTCAACCACAATCTACACTTTAGAGACTATCCACTTACAAATACTAGTCACCACAAGATATCTGCATTTACAAAAACAAAACACATGCCTATATAAAAACAACCACTAGACCAGTGATTGTGAACCGGTTGACCATGGCACACAGGTGTGCCGTGAGAGGATCTTAGGTGTGCCATGATAGTTTTTAAATTTCATTATTTTCAAAAGAAGTTCAAAGCACAATTTTTTTACTCTTTTTTTGATCAACATAATTTACGTGTGCCACAAAAGTTTAAATATAGATTCATGTGCACCACGAGATAAAGAAGATTGAAAACCACTGCTCTAAACAAATATCCACTTCTGCCCTCACAGAACTGATTCCAGAGCCCACTATTCACACTGCCCCCTTTTCATCAAGAAATGTTTAAGACAGTCAATGACTGGGATTCGTGGACCACAACAGAGAGAAAAGGACAGCAAACTCCAGTTAGAACAATACATCCCTCTATCTTCTTAATTAACTGAGACTGTAACAATGACTCAAAAGATAGACATTCTACCCTCCCATCAAGATAAAAATGTATAAAGTTATTTAATTCACCTAATAATAAATATATCAAATTTTATTTAACACTTGAGGTCCCTACACTATTACACATCTTGCACCTTTCATAAACCATATACAAAAACATACAACACTCACCAGACACACCTAATAAATATACTCAAAAACTACATCTCCCCAACACCTGCCATAGTCATAGACACCCCTTCATTTCTACCAAATATGTCTTCTTAACCATTTTATAATGCCTGCTATGACTATTAGTCTTAATATTCAGATTAGCCACTTGGCCTGTACAAAAGCCTCAAATACTACTTCTCAAGCTAGAAACACTATTAACACAAAATGAAGACCAGTTTAAAAAACTTAAAAGATCAAAGTACACTAAACAACACCTTACTAAGTTATAACCATAAATGACAAAATTTCAAAGATACATATTATTTTGTCTAATGATGCCCAGTCAATTAAAAAATACAAACTATTAATAATATAATCCAAAACATCACTCAAAAGAAAAAATTCTTTAACACTAAAATACAAACATGATGGTCCTAACACAATAACCACGTTGGGAAGGGGGCTCCTCCTGTTACTCCTATTACTATCTATATTACTATATACAAAACATGCCTGTCCTCCTGTCTCTTTGCTCATTGTATTAATTTCCAACTAAAATACCTTATGATCCCAAAATTAATACTTGAAATCATAGCCATTGTTCCCATGTCAAAAAATCCCCAAAATCCATACATACAAACCCAGAAACAAAACTGAAAAGCGATAATGGATGCTGTTATCCTAAACAACCACTACCTACTAGACACTACTAGACAAGCCCTGATGAAATCAGATAAGCCTACATGCCATTATCTAAAAATGATGTGTTCACTTCCAAACTCTACTATCATAGAGTTGGTAGACTCCATAATACCAAAGACAAAGGATACTCTATACATACAATAAAATATTAACTATAAATTTAGTCTAAATAAAAATACTTTAAAAATATAACCACTTTAAAAAAACAACAAAAAATTTTTTTTGCATTTTTTCTTTTTTCTTTTCTTTTTTTTTTTTTTTTTTTTTTTGGCCAGGGCCTGGTTTGAACCCACCACCTCTGGTATATGGGGCCGGTACCCTGCTCCTTTGAGCCACAGGCACCACCCAAAACAACAAAAACAAATTTTTTTTTTTTTTTTAGAAATAATTATTGCAATTTATTGTATTTCCAGGGGTCGAACTTATTCTGGCAAAAGATAAGTTTAAAGTTACCCTGGGAATAACATGTAGTATAGTTAACAGTAGATAACAAGGTGACAATAACTAACCACAGGGGCAGGGACATCTGAGAATAACCTGCTTCTGATTCTCATAACTGATGCTCTTAACTTTTGTCTCCACAGTTCTGCAGTTTACTGGTTGGGCGTGAATTTCTTGGGGGATAATCCCAGATGTGGGTATGATGTAATCTGGATAACTTGACCGCTGTAGGGGTCATAAGCAGGATGTCCTAGAGGTCAGTCCAATTTTTCTTGAGTTGTTTGTCAGGTTTTCCCGTCCAAGTCCTGAGGATCACCTGGTCACCAACCGGGATGTATTGCAAGGTTTCACAAAGCCAGGGAGGGGGGCTCTTTTTCAGTAGTTTAGAGGATGGCATAACGTAATTCAGGACGTGGCAGGGCATGCTGTGACAGAGATGGAAGGCCATCTGCTGGGGGCCTTGAAAAAGTGTGAAAGCCATAGTGGGTCGAAGGTCCAAGGCCCACTGAGTAAGTTCTTTGTCTGGGTAGGTTACTGGAATGCAGGATCTGGAAAATGTCTGAAAAACTATTCCAGGGTAAAGAAGTAAACAGAGGCTTAATCTGGCTTCTTTAAGCCAACTCAGATGAAGTCAGGGTTGTGAAACTATTTAGCAGTCACCTGGGCTAGTGAGTTGAGTGATTTTTGTTGAGTCTCAAGGCTTTTGGAGGTTTTCCCCATTGGTCTTAGAATCAGAGATGAATCCAATCTTCAATCACACTTTTTTTGGCATGTAGTCTATAGATTGGGACCAGCACTTTTGCTTGCTTTTATAATGTTACTTCTGGGGCAGCTATCTCAAAATATGTCAGAGACATGTGCTTTGGGGTAAATATATATATATATATATTTTTTTTTTGTCTTTAGACATTTTTTTTTTTTTATTGTTGGAGATTCATTGAGGGTACAATAAGCCAGGCTACACTGATTGCAATTGTTAGGCAAAGTCCCTCTTGCAATCATGTCTTGCCCCCATAAAGTGTGACACACACCAAGGCCCCACCCACCTCCCTCCTTCCCTCTTTCTGTTCCCCCCCCATAATCATAATTGTCATTAATTGTCCTCATATCAAAATTGAGTACATAGGATTCATGCTTCTCCATTCTTGTGATGCTTTACTAAGAATAATGTCTTCCACGTCCATCCAGGTTACTACGAAGGATGTAAAGTCTCCATTTTTCTTAATGGCTGAATAGTATTCCATGGTATACATATACCACAGCTTGTTAATCCATTCCTGGGTTGGTGGGCATTTAGGCTGTTTCCACATTTTGGTGATTGTAAATTGAGCTGCAATAAACAGTCTAGTACAAGTGTCCTTATAATAAAAGGATTTCTTTCCTTCTGGGTAGATGCCCAGTAATGGGATTGCAGGATCAAATGGGAGGTCTAGCTTGAGTGCTTTGAGGTTTCTCCATACTTCCTTCCAGAAAGGTTGTACTAGTTTGCAGTCCCACCAGCAGTGTGAAAGTGTTCCCTTCTCTCCACATCCACGCCAGCATCTGCAGTTTTGAGATTTTGTGATGTGAGCCATTCTCACTGGGGTTAGATGATATCTCAGGGTTGTTTTGATTTGCATTTCTCTAATATATAGAGATGATGAACATTTTTTCATGTGTTTGTTAGCCATTCGTCTGTAGTCTTTAGAAAAAGTTCTATTCATGTCTCTTGCCCATTCATATAAGGGATTGTTGGCTTTTTTCATGTGGATTAATTTGAGTTCTCTATAGATCCTAGTTATCAAGCTTTTGTCTGATTGAAAATATGCAAATATCCTTTCCCATTGTGTAGGTTGTCTCTTTGCTTTGGTTATTGTCTCCTTAGCTGTGAAGAAGCTTTTCAGTTTCATGAAGTCCCATTTGTTTAATTTTTTGTTGTTGCAATTGCCATGGCAGTCTTCTTCATGAAGTCTTCCCCCAGGCCAATATCTTCCAGTGTTTTTCCTATGCTTTCTTGGAGGATTTTTATTGTTTCATGCCTTAAGTTTAAGTCCTTTATCCATCTTGAATCAATTTTTGTGAGTGGGGAAAGGTGTGGGTCCATTTTCAGTCTTTTACATGTAGACATCCAGTTCTCCCAACACCATTTATTGAATAGGGAGTCTTTCCCCCAAGGTATGTTCTTGTTTGGTTTATCGAAGATTAGGTGGTTGTAAGATGTTAGTTTCATTTCTTGGTTTTCAATTCGATTCCAAGTGTCTATGTCTCTGTTTTTGTGCCAGTACCATGCTGTCTTGAGCACTGTGGCTTTGTAGTACAGACTAAAATCTGGTATGCTGATGCCCCCAGCTTTATTTTTGTTACAAAGAACTGCCTTAGCTATACAGGGTTTTTTCCGGTTCCATACAAAACGCAGAATCCTTTTTTCCAAATCTTGAAAGTACGATGTTGGTATTTTGATAGGAATGGCATTGAATAGGTAGATTGCTTTGGGAAGTATAGACATTTTAACAATGTTGATTCTTCCCATCCATGAGCATGGTAAGTTCTTCCATTTGTTAATATCCTCTGCTATTTCGTCTGAGGATTTCATAGTTTTCTTTATAGAGGTCCTTCACCTTATTCAACATATATTTCATGCTGACCCCTGTGCTACATGGCACAGCACAGTAGTCAAGGCTAATACAGAGAGAAGTTTGTTAAAAGTGGGATTTTTACTTAGAAACATTAAGTGCATCCAAAAGAGGAAAACGTGGAATAAGTGGACAGAAAGGCTAGGCTTTTTATATCTTAAATTTGTGTAATGATGCTCCTGTTTCTGATTATAATTCACTCTGGTGTGCATGGTTAGACAGAGCTCTTGTGATATTGTCATCAGATCCCCCAGAGGTTACTCTGAGGCATCTTGCTTCTTCCCACCTCTAAAGCTTTGTTTTTCTTTTTCCTTGAGTGCTTGCTCTATCTCATCCTCAAAACCACTCTTGCTTTAGTAGCACTCGTCAGGGCAAGGCCCCTTCACAGACATTGTCGTGTCATGAGAAGAGTGTCAGCAGAACTAAACGCTGTGCTGAGGCTGTGGCTGACTTACATTCTGCCTCAAGCTTGATTCTTAGACCAGCACTGAGGCTGTGGTTTCTCAGATTCGCCGGGGAGCGCCCCTACCATCCACATTGAATTCCTCGCCCAGGCATCAGTGTGCTTTTTTTTCTGTGTTATCCTTATTATTCATGAACTTTGTTTGCTAATTCATATGCCTTTATATGTAGATGTTTAGATATCTACATAAAGTTAAATAGTAAACTAATAGGTTTCGGCGTGTTTTGGAGTTCCTGATGCAATTCCAATACAGAGCCAGGGCAAAAGCCAAGGGTCTGTGAGTTGCTGCAGTCTCTTCCTTGCCAGAAAGTCCTCTCTGTGCCAGCTCACAAAGAGCTTTCTTTTGCCCAATGCCCTCAGTGTCGCTGACTGCCAGTCTGCCGTCTAGTCTGCGGGGCCTTGTTCTGTTTAAACAGTCCGTGCTTGGTTTCTTTTTTCTTTTTTTTTTTTTTTACAAAAACTATATTTTCCCAAAATGTTGCTGATCAGTTACAGCAAAAAGAACCGCGACCCTCGAGGAAAACTGTCACTCTAGGCTCCTCTTTGACCACAGCAGCTATATGGAAGCAGCTGCAGCTTCGATAAGGGCCACCGTGCTTGGTTTCTTCTATGATGCTGCGTGGATAAGTGTTCTTGAGGTTGAGGGTCATCTTTTTTTTTTTTTTCTTTTGCAGTTTTGGCCGGGGGCTGGGTTTGAACCCACCACCTCCGGCATATGGGGCCGGCGCCCTACTCCTTCGAGCCACAGGCGCCGCCCGATCTTTTCACTTTTTTACATTCCCCTCAACACTTTGCACTGTGCTGCTCAGTAGACATGTCTTCAGAATTTTTACTTAGACAACAATGAAATATTTCCTTATTATATTGACTATATTCTTCAAGTGGAATACATATGTGTGTGTCAAGAATTTCTTTTCAAGTACTGAGCTAAATGATTAATTGTTACTGGGATGTGTTCTTTCATTAAGGAAATATAAAAAGATGTATAAACGTAAACATAGCTTTTTAGCTATTTAATTTGGGGATTACCCAGTTCAGTGTGCCTCCTATTTAGCAGATTCTTATTGATATTATTTTTGATCTCTAACCTGATACAAATTATTCAGATGCTTGGTTGATCAAAGGAGAAACTTTTTTTCTTTTTTCTAATGGAGTCACAGAGAGCTGAGCTGACTCAGACCTTGGAAAAACACCATTCTCACCAGTTGACCACAAGCACATATATAAACCAAAATCAAAATGACCTTCACAGTTGGCTCGGTGCCTTTGGCTCAGCAGTTAGGGTGCCTGCCACTTAATGGGAGCTGGCGGATTTGAACCCAGTCCAGGCCTGCCAAACAACACTGACAACTACAACAACAACAAAAATACCCAGGTGTTGTGGTGGGCTCCTGTAGTCCCAGCTACTTGGGAGGCTGAGGCAAGAGAATCACTTAAGCCCAAGAGTTTGAGGTTGCTGTGAGCTGTGATGTCACGGCACTCTACCCAGGGTGACAGCTTGAGACTCCGTCTCAAAAAAAAAAAAAAAAAATGACCTTCACACACAAATAGTATTTAATTTTTTTTTCACTGAAAAATGGCAAAATTTAGCAGCACTGAGTGAAGTTAGCTTCTAATGCTCTCTGGAGTGAAACCATTATGTTTTCCTGGGTGACTGAGCCTAGTACTAACGTCCATCAGAGCAGCTGCCGGGAACTGCCATGCTTTGATTAAACAGGGTATTAACCACAGGCTGGCTGCTTGAACCACACTGATAAAGACAAAATTCACCCTGTCTACCAAAAACACTCTTCCCATGCAAAACTTAGTAATGAAAATAAACAAAAGCTTTAACTGTCAAGTATATGTATCATGAAGAATGGCAGAGTTTTGTTTTTTATTCATGCCATTTTGCTTTTCTTTAATTGCTTAATTAGCTTTGAAAACTATTGTGTGCATTCCTTTATAATATTGTTTAGTTTGAAGGTAATCGTGAAAGAAAGTGGAAAATTAATATCACTTCTTGACAGCCCCCATTTTATTTAACCTGAAGAACGTTACTTAAAAGATTTTGTAATTTGTCAAAGGCTGCCATCCTTTCATTTGAGAGTGAGTTAGCAAATTAACAGTAAGAGTAGATAGTGTTAATGGAAATGGTGAGACTGTATTAAGAGTGACTTATTCCCTGCGGAAAATAATTACTGCTGATGCCAAGTTTGAACAATATGGAATTTAGAAGTTACTTCATGGTACCATCGTAGTGATTTATCTCCAGGCTTGCATTAAGTGAGGATTGTGTTTTGTTTTTTTTTTTATTGTACTTTATAATTTATAAAATACAATATGATCATTAACATACAAGATCTCTTCTAATCCTAACAATCCTAGGCAAAAAGTGAAGTTCAAATGTTAGGCCTAGTGGGCCTAGGATAAGGCAGAAAGGTGTCAGGCCTAGTCTATAATAGAAAAATATCAGGTAACTCCTGGCAAATTTCCAGACTGAAAGCTTTCAAAAAAAAAAAAAAGAAAGAAAGAAAAGAAGAAAGAAGTCTAGTCCCCTCCCAAGATAGATGGGAAAGTACTAATTGATTTCTTGCTTCTAGTTTACTCCCAATTTCTTACTTGGCTAATTCCCTGGGAAACAGACCGGGAGGTACCAACTGTTCCTGGACTGACCTTTAAACAATACCAGGTGGGGAAAGTACTGAAACTAAGATATAAGGGGGGAAAGTACTGAAACTAAGATGAATGGGGGAAAATATTAAAACAAAGATGTATGGCTAACTAACCGCAAAATTCTGCTTCTGTACAATGCTTGCTTGTTACCTTACCCGGATGCACCTGGACAGCCTGGGAGCCAACCAGGATGCAGACCAAGCCTTAGAAACCTGACTCCTTAAGCACTCGGGGCTGCTCTCAGAAACCCCTTATTGGGACACTGAGGCAGTCGCCAGCCGGCTCTTGAATAAAGAGACTCCCTTACAAATTCGGCTTGTCTGTGTGGTCTCTGGGGAACTCCTGGAATTAACACAAAGAGATTGAGACCTGTCCCAAATTAGACAGTAAGTGACAGAGGCAAGTCATCTGATCTAAATCCTTCACCCCTTCTACTGTGGTAAAATATCAGGAAAGGAAAGTGATCAGGACTGCGATGTATTCTGTTTCATCAAAAATATTTATCCTCTGCATTTCCCTAGAGGGAAAATGGACCCTACTGAAGGTGGGAAAGCAACCTCCGATTTGGAGGGAGGGGCAGGGCATGGCCCCTTGATACTATTAGTCCAGAATTCATACCTGGCAATTCTGTCTACCAATACCAGCCATCTGTTTGATACTGCTTGTGCTCTGAGATTCCAGACACCTGTTATCTACAAGGAGTGTGGCTTTCCATTCCCATCCGTAACCGTCCCAGAGATTTGGCCAACTCAAGACTCACATTAGAGGGAAATTAAGTACCTATCCCCCTTGTATTTCAGTAGATTGACAACATTAATAATGGTCTGCTTCCAGTGACTCTCATAGGTCTGCTCAGCTTCCCCTGAGGAAGTCAATCTGCCTTCCCTCTCTTCACCTCTCTCCCCCTGCAAATAAAGTTCAACTAGCAAGTACCTGAGAGGGTGGGAAAGATATTCCTTGTCACCTCTCCACTTCCTTCAACTCGCCCATATTTCTTATTCCTCTCACCTTGTACTCCTGCACCACTTCCTCCAAAGGCACCATGCTGTGATGTTTGTGGCTCCTGAATTCTCGGCACACCACAAAGATGCCCTCTTTGTCCACCTCGCAAAAGTGGTTCAGGGCTTCCTGGTGTTTGGGACAGATGCCCTGATCAGTCCTCTCCACATCCCCCATAAGGAGTGGGGCACATCTGGCAAATCCGTGTTGGCCAGCTGCAGGTTGGGACCAACGCTGCCCTAATGTTAAGCTCTTTCGGCACTGGGGGCAAATGAACTGCCCTGGAGGGGGTGAGTGTGTGTCAGGGTACACCTCTTCATCCTCTTCCTCATTGTAAGCTTCCAATTCCTTCTCATCTTCTGGGTAGACATCGGTTCTCAGGTCAAGTCTCAAGCCTCCTATGTAATAGTCCCGATCTTCCTGGTCCTCTTCTTCCTGGTCCCACACATAATCCACATTGTTCCAATTACTTACACCACTGTCACCAACCCAGAGCTCATCATCCTCTGGATCCTGGAACAGCTCCTCGTCTGCATTCCCCCATACAATACCTCTGGAATGGAGTTGTCCCATCCACCGATGGCCCCCACAGCTCCCTCATCCTCCTCCCATTCATCATCTTCGTACAGGTCTTCCTCATTTTCCTTACCCCACAGCTGAGTCACACACCCTCGGCAGAAGTTGTGGACACGGATCCTTGAAGTAATCCAGGTAGATGGCGCACACCGCTTCCTCCTGAAGTGTCTGATTGCGTAGTGGCACAGCTAACCGTCTTAACTTGCTGCTGGCCGGTGTAGATAGTCAGCTCAAAGGTGAGGAAAGGGAATGCGCCTGCAGGCTTGCCTCCAAATTACGCTGGTGACCCAAGGCTGTCCATGACCTTGCGCTTCCTCCTCAGGCCCCCAAAGAAGCCTTCCTCCGCTCTCTCTGGACGCCATTGCCCCAGATCCAGTCTCACAGCTGTCTTCTGAGGTCGGCAGGAACAGAACTGGGCTGCGGCGCTAATTCCTGTGGAGGTTCAGCAAGCAGGCCCCGACCCTGTACGGCTTCTCGCTACCCTCAGGGCTTGCCCCAGCCGGCAGTGTCCCCCTCAGGGGCTGCCGCTCAGTCCCCGCGGGAGACGACCGAGAGTGACATAGAGGACTGTGGTTTACTTTAACCTGAATCTAGCTAATGTAGGTTAATAGCCTATTATATATACTGTAACTGTAAACTGTTAGAAAGCGAAAGGTAGCTTTCAATAACAAAAGATAACAAAAGTAAAATAACAAGAGTAAAGGTAACAAATTCAACATTTGCTAAGGCAAAGTGAGTTAATATCAAAAAGTATTTGTAGCTCATGTGGCATAATATTAAATTTTAAAATGTTCCGGGTGGCGCCTGTGGCTCAGTCGGTAAGGCGCCGGCCCCATATACCGAGGGTGGCCGGTTCAGACCCGGCCCCGGCCAAACTGCAGCCAAAAAGTAGCCGGGCGTTGTGGCGGGCGCCTGTAGTCCCAGCTACTCGGGAGGCTGAGGCAAGAGAATCGCTGAAGCCCAGGAGTTAGAGGTTGCTGTGAGCTGTGTGAGGCCACGGCACTCTACCGAGGGCCATAAAGTGAGACTCTGTCTCTACAAAAAAAAAAAAAAAAAAATTTTTAAATGTTCCCAGAACTTGGATATGTTCAAGATGGAGTCTCAATAAAATGTGTCTTAAATATTGAACAAGTAGGCTTGGCGCCTATAGCTCAGCGGCTGGGGTGCCGGCCACACACACTGGGGCTGGCAGGTTCGAACCGGGCCGGGCCTGCCAAACAACAATGGCAACTACCACCACCACCACAAAAAATAACCGGGTGTCGTAACGGGTGCCTGTAGTCCCAGTTACTTGGGAGGCTGAGGCAAGAGAATCGCTTAAGCCCAAGAGTCTGAGGTTGCTGTGAGCTTGATACCTCCGCACCCTACCGAGGGCGACATAGTGAAACTCTGTCTCAAAAAAAAAAAATTTTTTTTTGAACAAGTACTATTGTTACTTTTTTCACAATTACTACAGCAATTTGGAATACAACTATAGGATTCTGAGTACTGCTTTGCTTATTCTTATCTGAACCATTGCAATTTGTGCTTTTTTTCCCAGTAAATACAATCTGGAAAGCAAACACTTCTGCCATGGCAAGTACCGTTGATGAAAAATTATCTTTATTTAATGAGATGTATGAAGTGAGGAAAAAATAATTTTTTTGAAGAAACAATTGCTCTGAGGACAACTTGAGGGCATAGTTGAGAGCATTACAGGTAATGTGGGCAGTTTCAGATCAAATTCAGATATAAAAATGCATTTACGTATGTTGTACGAGTACTTGCCATTCTAAGCAATTTTCAGACTTACAGGTCTAACTAATTTAACATAAAGATGAATCAATGCAAATCTATAATTTTTTCCTTGCTTCAATTATTATTTTCTAAAAGTGATACTGATTTGATTGGCAGATATAAATCTAACAATTTAGTAGATGTTATAACTCAACAATAATAGCTTAAAGAATAACTGTTAGGTTTAAGCCCAAATTAATTTTTAAAATTCATGTGTGTATCCTATTTTGCTTATTGAATCAACAGATCTTTAAAGAAAATCTTCATATGAATTATGGTGATATGATTCATAGCATATGCTGTTACGCTCTCTCCGAATGTGAGAGAAAAAAAATTTTAAAGATGGGGAAACATTACAGTGTTTAAGTAGTGAATGTTTTTTTTTTTCAAAACAGCAGCAAGATCAAGACCAAATCATTTCTTCAGTTTACTTTCATGCTTGATACTGACAAAAGACCAGTGTGACATCATAATCTACCTTTTATAAATACCTTTTAAATTATAAAACGAGTTCATACTCATTTCAGAAAATGGAAGCAAAAAGATTAAAAATGTTATCTAAAATCCCAACCTTCAGAATGACTCGTAAAATATTTTTCACAATTGGGTACATGTTTTAAAAGTAGCAAATTAGTTTGCCACTTGACTTGGTTCCCATGAAGAACTGTGAGTGCCTTTCACAGTGTAGTTTTCATATCTGAAACTGTCCAGCTCTTAGAGTGCACTGCATGCAAGGAAATTAGCTAAAAACACACAACCTTGGAGGAGATGATCGTCCAGAAGCAGAGGCAGTAGTCCAGGAGTTAATGCCCAGAGGAAACTTCCTTAACAAGATGTAAAATTCCTTGAGGAAGGAATGAAATCCTGCCATTTGCAGCAACATAGATGAACTGGAGCACATGGTGCTAAGTGAAACCAGCCAGGCAGGGAAAGACAAATACCACACACTCTCACTCATGTGGAATCTGAAAAAGCTGATCTCATGGATGGTGAGAGCAGAACAGTGGTTACCTGAGGCTAGAGAGGGAAAAAAGGAGAGAAGAGTGGAGAGAGGTTTGCCAAGGGATACAAAGTTACAGTCAATCAGGAAGAATAAATTCTGGTGGCTATAATAGCTAGTAACAGTGTAGTGTGTATTCCAAGATAGCTAGAAAAGGGGATCCTGCTAGAAAAGAGGACCCTGAAAATTAGTATGACCAAGAAATGGTAAACTTTTGTGGTGTTGGACACGATAACCATCGTGATTTGATTATTATACAATATACACATGTATGAAAACACCACACTGTAACCTGTAAACATGTACAACTGTTATATGTCAAGTATAAACAAAACTTTTAAAAACACACACAAAAAGAATAAAACTCCTAAGGACAAGCTTTATTTATTCTATTTGTGTTGCTGCCTAGTCTCAGTCTTTTTTTTTGGCTACAAGTGACAGAAAACCAGACCCTACCTGGCTAGAGCATGAATGAAAGTTGTTGGCTTGTGTTAACAAAGCTCTTTCAGAATAGCGCCAGCTGCAGGCTGAGCTGGATCCAGGTGTCTCGTTCACACCACCTGGCCCGAGTGCTGCTCTCCAGTTCTCGGTTAGCTTCCTTCCCCTTCACTCCTTCTCAGGTAGCTGTTCCCACACACAGACAGGAGCACTTGTGCTACCTCTGGGCTACACACTTTCAGTTCAAGTCTGGCTGCCTGCCATCTGGGGAGCTTCTTCACCATCACCCTGGGATTCCTTTTGAACCAATCTTGGGTGGGATTCTTTGTTTCCTTACCCCATATTTTTTGTTTGCTCCCTTGTTTGGCTGGAGCACCTACTCTCTCAGCTTTCTGGAATGAAATGGCTTGAGATTTCTTGTGACCAAAATGTTTCTTTAGTTTACCCTTCTACTTACTAGTTTCCTGTTGTGAGAAAGACTCCCATTTATTATTGTTATTATTATTTCAGATTAATACAAGGGTACATACGATTTTGTTACATTGTGTTTGTTAGGTAAAATCCAAGTTGTAGTTGAGCACTTTACCTGGGAGGTGTGCAGTCTACCCCTATATTGTACCTGTTAGGTGACAGCTTATCAAACCCCCCTTTTCCTCTCCTCTCTTTTTTTTTTTGCAGTTTTTGGCCAGGGCTGGGTTTGAACCTGCCACCTCTGGCATATGGGGCTGGCGCTCTACTTCTTTGAGCCACAGGCACCACCCTCCTCTCCTTTCTTTTTGAATTTAATTGTGATTTTCTCTGACATGGGCCTATAGTTGCTGATCTACTAGTTTCCTATTAGTAGTAAATTTCATTTTAGTATTGGATGCTTGCTTTTCCATAGGAGGATATTCTCCAAATCCTTCCAGGTAAATACAAAACATGGAAAGTGTCTACCTTTCTTGGTGGCTGAACAGTATTCCACAGTACACGTATACCACCGTTTGTTAATCCATCCATGGTTGATGGGCACTTGGGTTATTTCCACATCTTGGTGATTGTGAATTGAGCTGCTCTAGACATTCAAGTACAAGAAGCTCCTGTTGTTACTAGTATCTGGTCTTCTTGTCTTCCTGGGGACACCCCAGAAGGGGACCCGTTGCAGGACCTTTGCACTTAGATGGTCTTGTGATGAGTTAAGCTAATGAAATAGAAGCTTAAGTTCCTTCCTTCCTTTCCACCCCCCTCCCTCCCTTCCTTTCTTCCTTTCTTTCTATTTAATTGAAACATATCTCCGTGGAACAGATACACAATTCATGTGGAGAAAAATTCAAAACACTCCTGAGGGGAAACAAAGAAAATGCAAACAAATGGAAATCTGTATCCTTGGAAAGCAAGATTTGTGATCAAAACACTATCAGTAGTGGACAGTGTGTTAATTATGAATAAATGTCCCAAAAGGATTTTCTTTTTTGAGGGAAAACTAAACAATTAGATTCTAAAGTTATTAAGGAAAGGAAAACTCTGACGAAAAAGAAGTTATATTCTCAAATATATAAAGCAGATGGAATCAGGTTGGTGGCAGTTCCAGAATAAATCTAATAGTATTGCTCCAAAGTCAAAGAAGAAATTGTGCTAATGGTGGTGTCCAGAGCAGATATTGGGGCTAGAGATACCTGTGCTTTGTTTTAAAAGCTGCTTTGGGAGACACAGCCAGGAGCAGGGGCTCACGCCTGTAATCCCAGCAATGTGGGAGGCTGAGGAGGGAGAATTGCTTAAGCTCAGGAGTTTGATACTCACCTAAGCAAGAGTGAGACCCCAACTCACGAAAAAAATTGAAAAACCCAGCTGGGGGCCGTGACAAGCACCTCTAATCCCAGCGGCTTCCGGAGGCTGAGGCAGCAGGTTGCCCACAGCCCGAGTCTGAGGTTGCAGTGAGCTATGACGCCACTGCACTCTGCTCAGGGGCATTGGGTGGGACTCTGTCTCAACAACAACAACAACAAGAAGCAAAGAAATAAAAAATAGCAAGGAATTAAAATAAAAAAAAAAAAAACAAGGAGGATACACACTAAGAAGCCAAGCAACTTGCAGAATCTAAGTGTTGGCCTGTCCAGTCACACAGCCTGCTTCAAATCAGCACGTGGCTATGTCTGAAAAGCGATCTGGAAGAATAAGACAAGTTCTAAAATAAAAAAAAATCCTGTGGTTGTGTCTCATGGATACGGGCCTCACTGAAGACCTAATCAGAGGCTGAAAGACAAAACAGGAGAGTTTCCCAGAATGTGGTGCAATATAAGATATCGGGGACAAGATGGAACCATCAGCCATTGTAATAAGTACGAGTGGTGTGCAGGGCAGCACTTGGGTTCCTATCACTCCCAATTCTGTGTTAGCTTTCTGACCTTGGATAGATTAGATAACAAGTTGAATCCTCGATTTCTTTATCTGTGAACTGGGGACAATGCCTAGAGGTGAGGAGCTATCTCACAGGGCAGGTTTGAGCATTATATGAAATACCAGAGATGGAAGTGCTGAGGCCCTTGAGCAGAAGTCAATACTGCTTAGCTATTTTCCCATCATTATCAATATTACTAATAGGCCCCCAGACATGTTAAGAATAAATATATGACCACATTCCATTCACAAAAGTATGCTTAAAATGAATAATGACCAAGATAGTCACGTGGTTTACAAAAAGGAGACGAAAAATTGTGAAGTTAGAAAAACAGAATTCAAACTTGAAAGTATTAAAAAGGACATTTTATATTTATAAATAAAAATATGAAGACAAGAACAATGAACCATTATGACCAAACTCCACGCTGTCAAAATATATAAAGAAAAACGAGGCCGGAGCAGTGCCTCAGGCTTGTAATTCCAGCATTTTGGAAGGTTGAGATGGGAGAATCACTTGAAGCTAGGAATTTGAGATTGTCCTGGGCAACATAGCAAGACCCTGTCTCTAAACAGAAAAAATTAGCCCTGTGAGGTAGCAGGCACCTGTTGTCACAGTCAGTGGGAAGGCTGAGGTGGGAGGATACCGAATTGAGGCTGCAGTGGGATATGATTATGCCACTGTACTGCAGCCTGGGTGACAGAGGGAGACATCAACTTAAAAAAGAAGAAGAAGAAAAAGAAAAGTGAATTGACAAGCTAATAGTCAAACTGAAAGAACTTAACAATTTCTCAGAATACTTAAAATAGATAGAATATAGACAAAAATAAATGACATGGAGGTTTTAAATATGGAGATAACAAGGTTGATTCAAAAGCAATTTGAAGGGTGGTGCCTGTGGCTCAAGGAGTAGGGCACTGGCCCCAAATACTGAAGGTGGTGGGTTCAAACCCGGCCCTGGCCAAAAACAAAAAACAAATAAACAAAAAAACCCTGCAAAACCAATTTGAATTGTAATCAGTTTTTAACCCAGTAAAGAATACATAGTCTTTGAAAATACACAAAGAATATCTACAAAAATTGACATAGTATTAAATCAGAAAGTCTCAATAAATTTCAAAAAGTGGAAAACATCCACACTAATTTTCTAGCTACAGTGCAGTAAAACTAAAAATTAGAAATAACAGAAAAAATTTAAAAAATAAAAAAATTATATGTATTTGACAATAACAAAACAAAACAGAGCGCCATTCTGTTACTCTTGGGTAAAACAGGAAGTTGCAGCTGGCACTGCCAACAGTTCATGCTGGAATAACCCAGGAGTTAATAATCCGTGGAGTAAGATCAGCAGGGTACAGACAAAACACAAGAAGACAAAGTAAAACAAATGAACTCCAAAAGTCAGAAAACAGTTCAAAACATGGAAAACAGAATTTTTTTTTTTTTTTTTTTGTAGAGACAGAGTCTCACTGTACCGCCCTCAGATAGAGTGCCGTGGCGTCACACGGCTCACAGCAACCTCTAACTCTTGGGCTTAGGCGATTCTCTTGCCTCAGCCTCCCGAGCAGCTGGGACTACAGGCGCCCGCCACAACGCCCGGCTATTTTTTTGTTGCAGTTTGGCCTGGGGCTGGGTTTGAACCCGCAACCCTCGGCATATGGGGCCGGCGCCCTACTCACTGAGCCACAGGCGCCACCGGAAAACAGAAATTTTAAAAGATAAAAGCAGAAGGTAAAGAGACAAATAATAAAATCTAATAAGCCCCAAATCAAGTTCTTTGAAAATACAAGTACATAATAAAGCTAAGAAATTATTGGCAATCCTGATGCAGAAAAAAAACCCAAGAATTAGAAAAGATATATTAACTACAAATGGAGAAGACTTCCAATACTGTAATCAATTCTATAGAACTATATTTGAAAATCTGGAAGAAATAAATGTTTTTAGGAAAATATAAACTACTAAAACTAACTAAAGAGCCAGAAGGCTTACATTTTTTTTATTTCTACTTTATTTCTTTGGGGACACCACATTTCTACTCAATGAAGAGAAACATTTTTACAGTAGCCTTTTATTTTTTTACACCTCTTATGCCATGAATGCACAGGGAGCAGGTTCCAGCAGCCCAGGCTGCCTTCCCCAGAGCGAGCGTCTGGAGCAGGTTGGTGCTTCAGTCAAACCCAGGTACCTTCCTCTTTGCCTTCCTTCTTTTTCTGATCATCTTTCTTCACATGTTTCAGGAGGCTATCTTGGCTTTTAGAGTGCTTAATATGCTCAATAGGAACATTAACCCTCTTGACAAGAATCATGCCCTGAACTTGTTTATGTACAATGCCAACAGTGTGCTGGGTAACGTAGACTCCTCCAGTTTTGCCCTGGTGACATCTGTGTGGCACCATTACCTTGATGTCTACACTATCATCTTTCTTACAGACATGCATATATGTGGCCAGAGGAACATTTCCATATTTTCTAAAAGGCCTAGAGAATGTGGATCAGGTGTCTCTCCTTTCTCCCTTTGTGTTTGTCATTTTGGCGAATTACTAAAAGCTCTGGCTGAAAGGAGATTTAAATTCTTAATTTTTTTTTTTTTTTGCAGTTTTTGGCCAGGCCTGGGTTTGAACCCGCCACCTCCAGTAGATGGGGCTGGCGCCCAATCCTTTGACCTACAGGTGCCACCTGAGATTTAAATTTTTGATGGTTCTCTTAAAGAAATTGGAAAGTTAATTTGAGAGCTATCCCTGAAACAGGCCTCAGATTCAGACAGTATTATGGGGGATTCCAGCGAACCTTTGAGGAACATATGATTCCTGTTATTCCCACTGTCAGAGTGCAAGAACAGATGGAAAGTTTTCCCTCTCATTCCAAGTCTAACAAAACCTTGATATCAAAACATGTTTGCATGATAAGTATATGAAATAATGCATATGATAAATTAGCTTGATTCAGCCATTCAAATATCAAAATATCATGTTATGCACCATAATATGTACAATTTTTATTTGCTGAAACCAAATGAACCTCATTTGCACACAGAAGGTTTATATGGGAATGTATTGAAAAGGTCTGGAAGGAATCCAGCTGTTAGCCAGCTACCTCCTGGAAAGGGCTAAAACAGGGGCTGCGGATATGAGACTTGCGCTGCCTTTCCCAAACACTTCTCATGGTTTTATCTTTTTTCAATAAGTTTATACTAATGGATTAACTATGCAGTGATGGTTTAAAGCATTCATTATTTTACATATATTTATCACTTTAAAGAAGCAGCAGGAGGTAGTATCCATATCAGGAGCTGGCAAATTTTTTCCTGTACAGACCCAGATAGTAAACATTAAATAATTTAGGTTTGGGGGCCATACAATCTCTGTCACAACTACTCAACCTTGGTGGCTAGTATGGAAGCAAGTGTGGACCATATGTAAACAAATGGACAAAGCCGTGTTACAATAAAATTTTATTTTAGGGAGGCGCCTGTGGCTCAGTGAGTAGGGCACCAGCCCCATATACCAAGGTTGGCGGGTTCAAACCCGGCCTGGGCCAAACTGCAACAAAAAAATAGCTGGGCGTTGTGGCAGGCGCCTGTGGTCCCAGCCACTTGGAAGGCTGAGGCAAGAGAGTTGCCTAAGCCCAGGAGTAGGAGGTTGCTGTGAGCCGTGATGCTACAGCACTCTACCCAGGGTGATAAAGTGAGATTCTGTCTCTACAAAAAAAAAAAAAAATTATTAAAAAAAAAATAACAGGTTTCAGGTTGGATTTGGTCCACTGATCTCTGTCAGTGGGGAAATTGGTATATCTATGCATTTTATGAAATCAGTCTAATATTTCATTCATCTGCTCAGCAAATATTTATTGAGTACCTCTAGATTCTAAGCATTGTTCTAGGAACCAGGGGTGTACCAGTGAGTGAAAAAAAGTCAGTGTTCTCACAGAGGTTGCATTTTATTTGGAGAAAACAGACAACAAGCACATAAAAAACACATGTCTCCGAGTGATAAATGCTATAAAGAAAACAAAGCAGGATGAGAGATAAAGGGGCTGGAGTTGGGGTTGGCACAGTTTTAGAAAAGGCAGTAAGAAAAGCCTCTCTCCAAGGTATGTCACCAGTAGACAGACAGAGGTGTGCTGTGCAGGGTCCTGAGTAAGCTGTTTCAGAGAGTGTGAAGTCCTGAGCCAGCGGTGTGAGCCAGGGGAAGGTTGGTGTGCCTGCAGAGTGGCGGGTGGGGGTGGAGCCTGCAGAGTGGTGGGTGGGGGTGGAGCCTGCAGAGTGGTGGGTGGGGGTGGAGCCTGCAGAGTGGCAGGTGGGGGTGGAGCCTGCAGACTGGTGAGTGAGGGTGGAGCCTGCAGACTGGTGAGTGGGGGTGGAGCCTGCAGAGTGGCGGGTGGAGGTGGAACCTGCAGAGTGGTGGGAGGAGGTGGAGCCTGCAGAGTGCAGGTGGGGGTGGAGCCTGCAGACTGGTGGGAGTGGGTGGAGCCTGCAGAGTGGTGGGTGGGGGTGGAGCCTGCAGAGTGGTGGGTGGAGGTGGAGCCTGCAGAGTGGTGGGAGGGGGTGGAGCCTGCAGAGTGGTGGGTGGGGGTGGAGCCTGCAGAATAATGGGTGGGAGTGGAGCCTGCAGAGTGGGGGTTGGGGTGGGAGTGGAGCCTGAAGAGGGAGGGTGGGGGTGGAGCCAGCAGTGTGAGCCAGGAGAAGGCTGGTGTGGTGGGTAGAGCGGTGGGTGGGGGTGGAGGCAGGGAGGGGGAGGTGGGAGTCCAGGTCCAGGGATGACTGGAGGCGGCAGCGTGCTCAGGAATGGGCATATTTGCATACAGTTTGGTGGATCTGGCTGGACTTGCCTGTAGGTTGGATGTGGGGTGAAGAAAAAAGAATGAATGGAAAAATGATGCGTTTTAGACAGAATGGCCTGAGCAAATAGTGGGTATGGCAGGGGGCTGGTCGTGAGATGATTTTACGTGCATTGTCTGGGTGGCCTATTAGACGCAAGTGGTTTCTGCAAATGGGCAGTGAGTTGGAAGGTCTGTGGTTCAGGGAGGGGATTGGCTGGAGATGCAAATTTGGTATTCACAGGGTAGAGGTCGGTGTAATCGTGAGGGAAGTACAGAGAGGAAGTGCAGCATCTGAAACCCTAGAAAAGCACAGGGATCCAGGGTTCAGCCAAGAAGGGAAGGTTCAGTAGAGTGCCCTGGCGTCACAGCTCACAGCCAAGAAGGGAAGGTGTGCAGGTGGGTGAGGAGGGACGCTGGGAAGTGTGGGTCCAGGGACCTAAGGGAAATGCAAATGAAAGGCCAGAAGAGGAAAACCGAGAAAGTTCCTGCTGACAGCCTTCACAAGGAAGAAGTCAGAAGGGAATACCTGGTGAGGAAGTCAAGGTCACACAGGCCGCAGTTTGGGGTTGTGAACTGGGTTCTTGGGGCAGGGTTGGAGGCTGGCGTGCCTTTCAGGTCTGCTCACTGCAGGGTAACCAAAGAGCTCCATCCGGAGCTGTGCTGGGTCTACAGAATTACAAGGTGGACTTAACTTTCCTTCCCCTCATGTGTCCATGTGTGGGAAGAGTATGAGGAATGAAACAAAACCACCAATATTTTCTGATAAGCATGAAAACAGGGGCCTAAGGAAGGGTGTATGGAAACAGAGAGGAAGGTCCCATCCCGTTTGCCAGGTCTGTTTGATGGAGGATGAGGGCAGTGTTCAAACAAGATCCCCATGGATTTAATCAGTCAAAAAATCTAGACCCCACATAGGATATTGCCACGATGACCAGGCCTGGTGACCCACATCAGGTTGGTGGCAGTTTGGCTGTTTTCTGCCCGAGGCCAAGGCTCTGGTGGACAGGGGTGTGCAGGCGGCCAGTGCTCCATCCTAAAGCTCATGCACCAGGCCCACCACATCTCCAGTTCGCGTCTGGGCACACACATCTTGTGGATGAGATATCTACACCAGATGAGTGGAGGGCACGGGATCTGGAAAGGGTACAGAACACAGGCCCTAGAGCGAGTCCTTTCATCTCTGAGCCTCAGTTTCTGAACTGCAACTTCGGGACAAGTGTGCTTCGCTGCGCCAGCGAGATAAGGATGATTCGTGGAAATGGCTCGCGAACTCTGGGGGCTGTGGATGTAATTAGAAAGTTCTCAGTACGTCACAGCAGCATCCAGACCCACCATGAATTTTTATATAAACAGATGCCAGAGGAACTCATTCAGGAGCTAAAAAATCTAGATATATGACCTGCATTACTTTCCATTCGTCCCACATGGTTCCCTTTTCCACGCATTAAATATTTGTAAGCAGAAGCACAGGATGGCTTGACTTTTCCCTTATGCACAGTCTTGTCTAGATGCAGCCTTTGGCCTGTGCTCCTGGCGGCCACCTGGCATCTTCAGGGCCACAGCCGCCACCTTCTCATTGGTGGATCCTGCCTGAGTCCTGGACACTGTTGCCTTGGTGAATTCATGACAACAGGAGTGGGAGGAGCTGAAGCCTCTCAGATTTATTCACTGGCCTTCACAATTGAGTTCATTCCCCTCGATGAAGCTTTAAATCAGTTATGCTTTTCCTGCTCCTTCATTTTTTTTTCTTCATTGTGTGCTTCTGTGAGCAAGAGGTTTGTCTTCTGCTTTGACAGCTAAGAGCAAAGAAAGGAGAAAAAGCAAATGTCTGCTGTGTCCCAGTTAACTTCAATCTCTCTAGGCCTTCATGGAATGAAGAGAAAAAAACCACAAAGCCACCGCCACAGGTTTTCTGAAACTGAGTCCCGCCTGCGAGTGGGACTGCCTCCCTTGGAGGGACTTGGCTTTCTTCCGGCCGGCATTTGCAACACGTCATGAGGGAGAGGTCATGTTCCCTGTTGCCTGGTCTTTCAATGGTGAGCTCAAGGATGTGCAGAGGGCACGTGGTCCCACACAGAAGTCCCGGAAGGGGCTTTCACAACGACAGCAGGTGTCTGTGCAATTTGGACATTTCTTCTGATAGCCAGTGGAATCAAAGTTGATTTTAATGTCAGTGTGACAAAGCCCATTAAGGAAAGAAACCTTCCCAACCTCCTTTTGAAGCCACATCAGGGATGCGGGCACCATTGACTCACAGCCCAAATATAAAACCTTTTGGCATTTTGTGTATTATCACGCTTCTCTTGAGGCATATTTAAGAACTGATCATCTAGCTATTTAATAATGCCACACTGTCATTTCTAGTGTGATACAATAACTCAATGAGGTTCATTTTTCACAGGACTGTATTTCCACATGAGTATGCGATGACTACATTGATTACAATTTCAGACCAAAGTTTCACTGATGCAAAAAAAAATCTATATGTTGTTGCAGGTTGTTTTTTAGGAACAAATGGGTTTACATTATGTACCCTGTGGGTGAATCTACAAACTTAAATACTATAGCAAAATTTTAACTATGTTCTTCAAGTAAAGGCAAGGAAGTATGCACATTGTTAGCAGTAAACCATGAACTCAAAGGAAGTGGTGATGTAAAAACCAATGCAGACAGAACGTTCAGGTATGGTCCTGGCAGGCCATGTGTTCTCTGCATGCCCTCCAGCAGAGTTCTAAACACGGGACACCCTGTTTAGAATCTGGGGCTAGAAAAAGACAGTGAAGTCAGAGAGAAAATATGCATGAGAATAAAGGGAAGAAGAGACTGGGAGATTCATGGTCGCTTAATGCTGGTAAGAACACAAGTAGCTATGGAGACCCAAGAGCCAACCTAGGAATTTAGGCAGGGTCGGCAGTAATAGTTCCTTGGAAAATGGATGTGTAGCAACAGTATTAGCTTCGTTTTAAACTTTCAAGGGAAATAGCTCTGGGACTTAGACTGAAGATGGGGGCATGGGAGGGAGGACACAGGTCTCTGCTCCTAGACTGTCCAGTACATGTTTTGCCCCAGGGGCACCCACATCAATGCAGACCCTAAGAGAATAGTTGGTGGCAGATGTAAGTCTTGGGGGTGGGGGGAAATTACCCTCTCCAGGAATCAGAAGACCGAAAGCCTTAGAAACGTGAACAAAGAAAGCTACAACAGGGAGGCTGCTTCGGACCCCAGCCCTGGGTCCTGCTTTCTTAGGGTCCAGCATAGAGCAATGATTTGAGGACTGTTCTTTCCATCTGCACTAGTCTGGATTCTCCTGGGAAAGAGAACACACACATACACACACACATACACACACACATATACACATACACATATACACACATACATACACACACACATATACATATACACATACACGCATAAGCGTAATAATCTCATCCAAAAAAACTTGACAGAAACATCAAGAATGGTATATATATATATATATATTTTTTTTATTAAATCATAGCTGTGTACATTGATATAATCATGGAGCATCAGTCACTAGCTTCACAGACCGTTTACCATGTTTCACATATACCCTTGTAAGATGCACCGCTGGTGTAATCCCACCTATCCCCTTCCCTCTACCCACCTCCCCCCAAGAATATTTGACCAAAGATCTGGGCCCAGCTTAGTTGAAACATAAAATTAACCACCACACCATCCTTGGGGTAGGGGTACTGAAAAAAAAGGGAGAAGAAAGAAGGATCTAGGTTAGGACTCAGAAATAGGTAAGATGTATTAAGGAATAATAAGGCTGGGCACTGTAGATCACTTTTTTTTTTTCTTTTAGCCAGTCTCACTCCTTCATCCTGGGTAGAGTACCATGGTATCATAGCTCGCAGAATCCTCAAACTCCTGGGCTTAGCCTCCTGAGTAGTTGGGACTACAGGTGTGCACCACTAAGCCCAGCTAGTTTTTCCTACTGTTAGTAGAGATGGGATCTCACTCTTGCTTAGGCTGGTCTCAAATTTCTGAGCTCAAGCAATCCACCTGCCTCGGTTTCCCAGAGTGCCAGGATCACAGGCGTGAGCCACCGTGCCCGGCCAGCAGCTCACTCTTTTAATCCCACTGCTTTGACAGTCTGAGGTGGGAGGATCACTTGAACCCAAGAATTTGAGGCTGTAGTGAGCTACAATCACACCATTGTGCTCCAGCCTGGTCAACAGAGTGAGACCCCATCTCTGAAGAAGTAAATAAATAAAAATAGTTTTTTAAAAATATAGTATTTTTTTGGCAGTGCCTGTGGCTCAGTGAGTAGGGCACCGGTCCCATATACCGAGGGTGGCGGGTTCGAACCCAGCCCTGGCCAAACTGCAACAAAAAATAGCCGGGTGTTGTGGTGGGCGCCTGTAGTCCTAGCTACCCGGGAGGCTGAGGCAAGAGAATCGCCTAAACCCGAGAGCTGGAGGTTGCTGTGAGCTGTGATGCCACAGCACTCTACCGAGGGTGACAGAGTGAGACACTGTCTCTTAAATAAATAAATAATAAAATATTAATTAAAAAATTCCAAAAAAAATTAATAAAAAGAATAATAATTAAGATATCACGTTTTCATATAAGAAAGAAAGTAAGAATCTGAGACAATCCACTGTGTTTGTTAATTCGGAACACAGATCTCAGGTACTCCTGGGGAGTGATGCAGAATCAGGCCCAGGCAAACTGGGTGCAGAGGTAGTGCTGGGATGAGCTTAATCAGCATGCCTAGTATTCAGGGACTAGCTGCATAGAGAAAATTCTGAAATCTTTGGATTGGACAATTGTCTTAATTATCAGAGTAAAGAGGAGCTACATAGGAAAATAAAGCTTGTGGAGTGTTGATTCAATTACTCTAAGCGCTCAAAGTGCTTGGAGTGCCGGCCATAGAGTAATTTGGAGCATTAGCCTCAATTTCCAGATGAGAATCTGAGGCACAGAAAGCTTAAGCAGCTTGTCCAAGGCAATACATCCAAGGCAATACAACACTTGTGATCCTTCATTTTATGTGTCAACTTGGCTCAGCTGTGGTGCCCAGCTGTTTGGTCAAACACCAATCTATAGGTAGCTGTGAAAGTATTTTTTAGATCTGATTAATATGTAAATCAGTGGACTTTGAGTAAAGTAGGTTGCCCTCCAGAATATGTGCAGGCCTTATACAACCAGGAGAAGGTCCTTACAAGCAAAGACTGTTTCCTGAGCAAGGAATTCTCTCTCTTTTTTTTTTTTTTTTTTTTTTGTAGAGACAGAGTCTCACTTTATGGCCCTGGGTAGAGTGCCGTGGCCTCACACAGCTCACAGCAACTTCCAACTCCTGGGCTTAAGTGATTCTCCTGCCTCAGCCTCCTGAGTAGCTGGGACTAGAGGCGCCCGCCACAATGCCCGGCTATTTTTTGATTGCAGTTTGGCCAGGGCCGGGTTTGAACCCACCACCCTCGGTATATGGGGCCGGCGCCTTACTGACTGAGCCACAGGCGCTGCCCGCAAGGGATTCTCTTTAAGACTGCCATGTCGAAACCCTGCCTGGGTTTCCAGCCTGCTGCCCCATAAGGTTCAGATTCAAGACTGACTGCAACATTAATGCTTACCTGAATTTCTAACTTGCTGGCTTTTCCAAACTTGCCAGTTCCCATAATCACATGAGGTAATTCCTTAAAATAAATCTCCCTCTCTGTGTATTATGTTTATATATAAACAAGATGCTTCCCTTTCTCTGCACTGAGAGCAAGAAGTAGGTGGGGAAAAGAAATAGAATTACGTGGTTGTCAAATCCCAGCGGCATCTGCAGCCCATCCTATAGTAGGAACTGTTCCTGGACAGGCTGGCAGGGTGTCATGTTCTCCATAGAGGGGCTCACGCCTGAACCAGTGAAAGACTCCTGGCCCTGCAGGAGGACCTGCCATCGCAGGAAACCCACGTCCACTCAGGTCAGGCTCAGGGATCTCTGACACCTTTGTCCCGAGACTACATGGTTCTCCACCCAACAAGAGAAAGGCTGGAAAGCAGGCTGTGCACTATCTCGGTGAATAGACTGTGATAATGGGGACCCAAGTGCCTATCTATAATAACAAGCCTGCTTAAAGGTAAAATTAAATATACACGGGGTGCCAAAAAAGTGTATATACACTTTAAAAAAGGAAAAAACTGTCTTAAATTTGTAATACTCAAGTCATGTTTGACTTCTGTAATTATAAGAGGTATTCAATGTGATTTGTATCATCTTTTGATACATTGGTATTGGTATATCCTGAGTATTAGATTTATATGCAGTAGATATTGACTTGTGTGCTTTTCTACAATACTTACTGATTACCATCTCTTAGATACTTACGAGCCCATAAGCAAATTTAAAGAAAACTGAAGGCTCGTAATAGCCAAGTCATGGAAGAAGCCCAAATGCCCATTGGCCCATGAATGGATTAATAAATTGTGGTATATGTATACCATGGAATACTATGCAGCCTTAAAAAAGATGGAGCCTTTACCATCTTTAAGGCTTTATGTTTACATGGAGGGACCTGGAACATATTCTTCTGCATAAAGTATCTCAAGAATGGAGGAAAAAGTATCCAATGTACTCAGTACTTCTAAGAAACCTACTTATATTTACTCACACTTTCTTATGAAAGATAGAACACAACTATAGCCCAGGATGAAGGAGAGAAATGGAGTGGGAAGGGAGGGGAGGGGGGAGGTTTGATAGAAGGAGGGTAAATGATGGGACCGCACCTATGGAGCATATGTCAAGGGTACAAGTCAAATCTGTCAAGTGTAGAACATAAATGTCTTAACACAATAATCAAGTAAATGAGGTGAAAGCTATGTTGATTGGTTTGATCTAACCATGTCAGATTGTATATTAAAAAAAAACCCAACACGTTGTACCCCACATATGCATAAATGTATTCATGATCTATGGGTATTTGACTTAATAAAAAAAAAAAGAAAAGAAAAGAAAACTGAAGGCTTACATACCAGCAATTGACACCCCATTTCATGCCTTAGAGGTGGGAGGGACACTGAATGGTGTAGGGAGCATTTTGATGGTTGCTTTGAGTTCTCATTTTATGCAAATTCTTCCCCCTAGGGAACTTACATGAGCCAATGGCCTTAAAGGTTTGCCACAGTTCAAGTTTTGATCTGGCCCCCAACATGTAATTCATGAACCCAAAGAGCAGATGGTGGCCATTTACATTGGAGTAACCCCAGAATGTCTCATTAGGAATTCACAGTATTTTTTTCCTTGGGAGAAATATTAACACACATTTTACAGGACCACTGGTCAATTTACAACCCCTATTTAGGTTTTTAGAATTCTACGACTGAACCTGGGATGTTCTGAATTCAGAGTATCATCCTGTTTTGAGCTCCAACAAAGAGCGAAGTCTAAGGACCATTATCAGCTTTACACTTCAACAGTATCAACTGCCTACAGTTGAATGGTGGTTTCCAAAGCACCATTCGTCTTGTGCTACAGTAGAAACAGAAATCACACACTGGCCTGACCAGGTGCTAGAAAGCATGGGCATTAGCAAAACTATTTGTAAGTGGCTGAAAGACAGACACTGTGGAACCAGAACTAGGGGATGAAGAAACGAAAAATAAAAGCATAGTACTTTAAGATTGCGAACACTCTGAGAATGTTAACATACTTGTCACATAATTGAAGACTTAGTTCTTGATCTTCAGCATCCAGGGCCCTGCTCAGTCCAGGCTGAGTTCCAAGCCTTGCTTTTTCTTCTGCAGTAGGTGCATCTTGTAAGAGCCTTAGGGTTTATTCTGCATTATAACATAAACATCACATTTACAGCAGGAACGTAAGCTTATCTACTTATCATTGCCTTTCTTTTCTAAAGTTATAACGATATGTTGCTGGACATTTGGCTATGCTAAATTATATATAAAAGGATAAACCTTATTTGGGTTACATTTTTCTGAGCAAACATCCATTAGTTCATTGAAAAATGAATCATTATCTGTTTCTCAAAGTAAACCCAGTAGAGCCTCTGTAAACTGACCACCAAAACACACCCAGTAGTCAACGTCAGGCACTAGGCCTACTGTGTGATACGTCATGTGACACATGTCCAGTCTATGAAAATTAGGTCAACTTAAAGAGGTGGTCAAGTATGGAGGTTTTACTGTAATTTCTTGTTTTGGTTAAGAATTGAGTGGCCCTTTTTCAAAAGCACATGCTGGTATTTTTCTGATTATGGGGACTTGGAAAGAAATCCCCAGTTTTTTGCAATATTTCAAAATGGGTTTCATGGAAACAGGAAGAAAGAAGGCACCAGAATCTCTTTCAGATGTGGCTTCTTCGTGAGCCAAGGATGTGCATCTTGAGGCTGGGTTTGGGTTTGGTTTCTCTTGGGCTCAGGAAATTAGAATCACAGGGAGGTTCTGCTGACTTTTAAAAACTCACTATGGGCTCGGTGCCTGTAGCTCAGTGGCTAGGTGCCAGCTACATACAGTGCAGCTGGCGGGTTCAAATTCAGCCCGGGCCTGCCAAACTCCAGCCAAAAAAGAGCCAGGTGTTGTGGCGGGCGCCTGTAGTCCCAGCTGCTTGGGAGGCTGAGGCAGGAGAATCGCTTAAACCCAAGCACTTGAGGTTGCTGTGAGCTGTGACACCACAGCACTCTACCCAGGGCAACATAGTGAGACACTGTCTCAAATAAATAAATAAATAAATAAATAAATAAATAAATAAATAAATAAATAAAATGAAATAAAATAAAAAAATAAAACTCACCATGAAGTATCACCACTAAGTGTCTTCCTTACTTAGATAGTACCTCACCAGACACCTGGTTCAACACTTCTGACACCTTTTCCCCCCATAAGCCTCTTACCCCTCCTCCCAGCAGTCATAAGAGGAGATTGTCATTAGCAGGGAACTGATGGTTCCCAATCAAAACCTTCTGTGGGTCCCTTTCCATATTCAAAGCCCATTCCACTCAGCTCCTAATTCTCCCTGCCCGCACCCTCCCCACCTGTGTTTACTTGCCTCTGTCATGTCTTCTCCTCCCTCAGACCCTGGAAGGCAGCCCCCATCCACCAAAAAAAATATTTTTTAAAAAAGGCTCAGTGCCTGTAGCTCAATGGCTAGGGCACCAGCCACATACACCGGAGCCAGCGGGTTCAAACCCAGCCTGGGCCTGCCAAACAACAATGACAACTACAGCAATAACAAAAGTAGCCAGGTGATGTGGCAGGCACCTGTAGTCCCAGCTACTTGAAGCAAGAGGATCGCTTAAGCCCAAGAGTTTAAGGTTTCTATGAGCTGTGAGAGCCACGGCACTCTACTGAGGGCAACAAAGTGAGACTCTGTCTCAAATAATAAAATAAAATAAAGACATAAAACTTGAAGAGACGGTGTGGCACTTCTGGGCTCCGTGAATATCACTAGCTAGTGAAGAGCTTTGGACCATGGAGATAATTTTGCCCTCTGTGGTACACTCTGCAGCAGAACTGTTAACTTGGAACCTTCTTGCTTTAGGACACCAGTATTTAATAGTATGTTTTTCTAATGATGGCAGCTGGCTCTGGGCCCTTTTTGTATTGCCAGAACTCCAAGAACTCCTTGGCATTTATATGAGCTGAGTCTAGTCCTAGAGTGAGAGGAAATGAATTTCTTTGTGATGTTATTACAGCTCTTCATAAATCAGCCTCTTTCAGGGGCCCACAGAAGACAAGTCTCATTGAACACAGGTGTAGACTTCAGCCTTTATAAAGAACTTGCTTAATAGCCTGGAACTATGACCTAGGGAATCACTTAGAAAAATTAGCCTATGGGCCGTACCTGTGGCTCAAAGGAGTAGGACACTGGCCCCATATGCCGGAGGTGGTGGGTTCAAACCCAGCCCTGGCCAAAAACTGCAAAAAAAAAAAAAGAAAAATTAGCCTAAAACACCAATTCTATGCCATTGCTATGACATTCAGGTGGCAAAAGAACTTGAGCATTTTAGAATTTTTTTTTAATTTAAAACCAATCTCTCTAGTTAAATTTTGATAATGTCATTGCTATTTTTTTTACAGAACTTTTTATTTTTGAGCAGTTTTAGACTCATATAGATGTTGCAAAAATAGTATGGTTTCATTCAGCTTCCTCACATGGTAATAACGTTTTACATAACCTTCTTACAAATATCAAAACTGGGAAACTGATACAGGCAGGATACTAAAGTACAGGCATTATTTGGAGAGAACTAGTTTTACAGGCACTCATTTTTTATGGTGGTTGTATAGTTCTATAAAATTTTATCATATATTATATATGTCAATACCACAATCATATTATTTCTTTTACAAATCAAAGATTTTTATTTTTACTTGAATACATTTTCAAATATGCAAAAGAGTATAGAAATTAATATAATAGATATCTGTTTTCAACTTAACATTTTGACACTTACATTTCAGAATGTTTCCAAGAATTAAAATAGCAAGATATTGCTAAAATGCCATCTGGTCCTTTTCCCTCTCTCTCTTTCTCCTCCTCAGTAAGGATTATTTCTTTGCAAGCAAACTTAAGCAAACAAACAAACTTACTCTGTAAATGCCCCTTACCTAGAAAGTTAAATCATTACGGGGTGGCGCCTGTGGCTCAAGGAGTAGGGCGCCAGTCCCATATGCCGGAGGTGGCGGGTTCAAACCCAGCCCCGGCCAAAAACCACAAAAAAAAAAAAAAAAGAAAGTTAAATCGTTATTATGTTCAGGCTATTTTTCACTCATCAGAATTTTAAATTGTATTGTAAAAGATATTTATCTAAGTTTTTTTAATGTGTGATAGATATTAAATAACAATAAAGGATGTGATAATAAAAATAAAGGATTGCATAAAAAATAAAAAAATAAAGGAGTTGTTTACCATAGTGCCTCAGGCACAGTAGAGACGTTATAAAGTTGTATTGAATTATAAATGAATAGATAATCAAATATTTCTCTGATAAATTTATTTTACATTACAACCTCAAGTCATGTAAGAAACCACTTATAAATATTCACTTTCACCAATTGACTTTTTCAGTGGATTGACCATTTTACTAAATGGGACCATTTACAATTAACCTATAATTCATGACCACAATCCTAAAAGGGCTCTCTTTGGAAGACTGGGAGAAGAGAAACAGCCAGGAAGACTTCCATCCTACTTTGTTTTATTAAATAATAGCTTTATTTATAATGCACATACCATAAAACTCACCCTTTTAAAGTATACTGCTCTGTAGCTTTTAGTATAGTCACAAGTGTGTGCAATTATCACAACTATCTAATTTCAGCATTTTGATTATCTCACAAAAAATCCCCTTTCCCATTAGCAGTAACGCCCCGTCTCCTCCTACTTCCAGCCCGTGGCAACCAAGAATCTACTTTTTGTCTCTATGGATTTACCTATTCTGGACATTTTATATAAGTGGAATCATACAGTATTTTGTGACTGTCAGTGATTTACGACAGACTAATATCCCATTATCTAGATATGATATGTTCCATAATCACTCAGCTGATGGGCATTTGGGCTGTTTCTACTTTTTGGCTTTTATAAATAACGCTCCTACAAACATTCTTACACAGGTTTTTGTGTGGATATGTTTGGGCTTTTATAAATAATGCTTCTACAAACATTCTCACACATGTTTTTGTGTGGATATGTTTTTTTGTTTTTTTTTTTTGGAGACACAATCTCACTCTGTCACCCTGGATACAGTGCTGTGGCATTATCACAGCTCACAGGAACCTCAAACTCTTATACTTAAGTGATCCTCCTGCCTCAGCTTCCTGAGAAGCCAGGACTATAGGCGTCTGCCACCATGCCCAGCTAATTTTTATAATATTTTAAATATTGTATAATATACATAGGTTTCAACAATATTTTGTGGATATACCTAGGTCTGGAATTACTGGATCTTACAGTCACTCTAACATTTTAAGGAACTATGACCATCTCTGTGCCTTCATCTGCAGAATGAAAGCTCAGTCTAGCTTCCTTAACCTATTGATATTTTACGCTTACCACTTAAAAGTTCTCATTAAAACTAGAAAGGTATAAATCTTTCTAGTAGGTGATTAGAAATCATCCCTCAGTTTGTGTCTGGGGCTGTGTGAGGTTTTATTTGGCAACACAGACGTTTACTTCTGTACCATGAAAGTTGAGAGAGAAGGATTGGATATTTGTATTAAAATAAAAATCAATGCTGTGTTGAAACTCACGATTATACAGTGTGGCTGGGGCACCTGACATGTTGGTTACAACATCATAAAGTTTACTACTTGTCAGAGCAAACCATGTTCTTACCTTGGTAATAAAGAAAAAAGCAGGTAAGCAAGTAAGGGCAGAATTCCTCCAGATGAGAGCAGAAAGTGCAGAACGCACCTGCACCTTTGGAAAAAAGCTTCAGGAGAAAACAGTCCACTCTCTTGGGATAGCAGGCCTGCGAGAGGATATCCCTGTACTCGGCAAGGAGAAGACACCATCACATACCAGGCGCTGCAGCACCCGGCCCAGGCAGAATTCCCTCAGGATCTTCTCTTTGTAACTCACTGAGGTCTCTGACAGCCCCCGGTTCCTCTTTTCCTTTTCTGTCTGTGTCTTCGCTTCACAGTAGTAAAACCAAGACTTGGCTCCTCTTTCAAACATCCCGGCATGTGGGGAGCTGGGGAAGTCTCTCCCTCCAGGGCCTTGCTGCTTGGGGTCTTCCCTGGACAACATCCGCACCACAGAGACACCTGGAAACAAAGCTATCCCTGCCATCTGGAATTACGATAGATCTGCAGGAAGCAGGAAAGCTCCGGATTAAACCCAGGGGGCCACAGTGCTGCCCTTCTTGTCCAGAGAGGATTGAGCTGTACTCATTAATCCTTCACAGCAGTAAACTTCGAAAGACAATCCAAGAAATGTAGTCTGGCTAACCCCTGTTCAATTCTTACTTTCAATCCCAAATAACCATTTCCCCAAAGTCCTCCCTGCTGCCACCAAACAATTATTTTCTTGTTATTTTATTTTTGGGGATTCATTGAGGATACAGAGAACCAGGTTACACCACTTGCATATGTGGGTAAAGTCCGTCTTATAATTGGGTCCCTCCCCCAAGAGGTGTGTCACACATCGTGACCCCTCCCCCTCCCCCTCTCTCTCCTCCCCCATTTCCCCACTCCCTGCCGTGTACTAGCATCAATTGTCCTCATATCAGAATTGAGTACATTGAATTCTTGCTTCTTCATTCTTGTGATGCTTTACTATTCTTGTGATGGGTTTCTACTCCATCCAGGTTAATACAAAGGCTGTAAAGTCTCCATCTTTTTTTGTGGCTGGATAGTATTCCATGGTATACATATACCACAGCTTGTCAATCCATTCCTGGATCTGTGGGCAGTTAGGTTGTTCCCACAATTTGGCGATTGTAAACTGAGCTGTAATAAACAGTCTAGTGCAAATGTCCTTATGATAAAATGATTTTTTTTCTTTCTGGGTAGATGCCCAGTAATGGGATTGCAGGGTCAAATAGAAGGTCTAGTTTGAGTTCTTTGAGGGTTGTCCATACTTCCTTCCAAAAAGCATACTTTCTTCCAAAAATGTTGTATTGGTTTGCAGTCCCACCAGCAGTGTAAAAGTGTTCCCTTCTCTCCACATCCACACCAGCATCTGCAGCTTTGAGACTGTGATGTGAGCCATTCTCACTAGGGTTAGGTGATATCTCCAGGGTGGTTTTGATTTGCATTTCTCTGATAATTAGGGACAATGATCATCTTTTCATATGTTTGTTAGCCATTCATCTGTCTTCTTTAGATAAGGTTCTATTCCTCTCTCTTGCTCATTGATCTAAGGGATGGTTGGCTCTTTTTAAGTCAATTAATTTGAGTTCTCTGTAGATCCTAGTTATCAAGCTTTTATTTCGGATTCATAATATGCAAATATCTTTTCTCATTCTGATGGTTGTCTATTTGCTTTGGTTGTTGTCTCCTTGGTAGTACAGAAGCTATTCGGTTTAATGTAGTCCCACTTGTTTGTTTTGTTGTTGTTCCAATTGCCACTGGAGTCTTCTTCATAAAGTTTTTCCCCAGACCCATACCTTCAAGTATTTTCCTTATACTTTCTTCAAGAATTTTTACTGTTTTATGCCTTAGATTTAGGTGTTTTATCCATCTTTAATCAACCAAATGTTCGTTTTCAGCATTACGAATATACTGTGCTCAGAGGCTCCATCGTAAGCTAGAAAGATGCAGCAGGGACTGTGCCGTCATCTCTCTCTGGACTTTCAACACCGTAGTTGGGGTTAGCCACTGTGCTGTGCAGGAGAGCTATTGATAGTGAAGAAAAATAGGTAATGTCAGTTGTTCAATAGGTGTTGTAGTTTTATTAAACTGTCTAGCCTGGGTGTCCTATACCCCCCCCCTTTTATTTCTCTGCAGCAAATTGGAAGAATAAAAGTTGCCTCAGGCCACACATTAAATATCTGGACACTAAAGATAACGATGAGCAAAACAAAAGGTCTGCGCATACTTTTTGCAACATCTGCCACCACAAATAAGCAAAAACAGGGCCCCGATAAGTTAGCACATGGCTCGCAGGCCCTGGGTCAGACACCCCTGGGTGCTGCATTCTCCTTCTTAGTAACATAGTTCCTTTCTGTTTTAGAAACTCAAAAACTTGCAAGTGATCACTTGGTTAAATAATTCAATCCATAAATGACCTCTCTCTTCTGATCCAAGCCTCGTGCCCACTTAATGAAACCAGATTAGGAAAAGGGATTATGGTCAGCTCAGGGAGGTTGCCGCCAAAAGCGATGCCTCCCTACGGATTGTGCAGATACTAATACAATCACTCCGAGCCAGCCTTCGTGTTTACACCTGCCTGGCACCTGGCAGGCCCTGGAGCACCCTCAGAACACTCCTGGGCCCCATCTGTCCGGTGCCTCAGCCCTGTTTTTCCCCAGGGGTGGATCCGAGTGAGTTATGGCATGGGGGCCCTTCTCCCACTCACAGTGCCTGTGTCTTTCCTCTTTAAGACCATGTACAGATAAAAAGTGATTTAAAGAAGCTCACATATTTCTTATTTTTTTCCAGTTAGAAAACTGGGGAAAATATTATCATAACCAATGTGGTCATGGTAAAGTTCTTGGCAAATAAACCTTTTCTGTAGCATCTGTGTGGAAGATTTACTTTTCAGAAGATCAAAGCTCCTTTGCATGGCCAGGTCGTAGTAACTGTAAGTAATAACTTTTGCTGGCTTTGCTTCTGACCTTGTGTGTGACCTAGAGAGAATAACTTTGTCCCTACACTTCATCATGTTCACCATAGGGTCTGGGCCTTGCCGACCCTGCAGACACTACCCTTCCCAGGTTGACCAATTCCCAGAGTTAGCAAAGGACTCGCCTGGAGCCTGCCTTTCCTATGCAAACCAAACAACTCGGAGCCTGCTCCCCAAGCACCTGCCTCCTTTATCATATAACAATATCTGACTTCTTTTCACCCAAGTAGTTTTAGCTTACATGCCACCTCCCCACTCTATGAAAGGTAGCCCTGCCCCCATTCTGTTGGTATCTTTTCCCTACATTATTATTGTTATTTGTCAACTTGACTTTTTTCTAATCCTACCTGTACCACTTTCCAGGAGGAGAAAGGCTGTCTGCACTCTGGGCTACCTAATCACTCCAAGGGCCTGGTACCCAACACTAGTGACAGCTAGTATTGCCCAGAGCCCTGAAATTATTCAAACTAGCCAGTCCTAAACTTGCTTACTCTGCCTCACCCCTTCCTTCCCACGGAAACCACAATAAGGCTCATGCCCATGTTTCCTCCTGGTCCCTCTATCTCCTGACCTACCTGGTGCCACCTCCTCTCGGGAGCTGAGTAACAAGCTAGCTTGTAGCACTCATCTCCTCATCTGTTGGCCTCCCCATGCCTGAATAAGAAAAACTACATCTAAAAACACTGTGGCTCAAGAGGCTAAGGTGCCAGCCACATACACCTGAGCTGGCAGGTTCAAATCCAGCCCAGGCCCGCCAAACAACAATGATGGCTACAGCCAAAAAATAGCCAGGAGTTTTGGCAGGCACCTGTAGTCCCAGCTACTTGGGAGGCAGACGCAGGAGAATTGCTTGAGCCCAGGAGTTGGAGGTTGCTGTGAGCTGTGATGCCACGGCACTCTACCCAAGGTGACAGTTTGAGGCTCTGTCTCAAAAACAAAAACAAAAACCCCACACCCATTGCAAGTACAGACCTGGGGCTGGGCCAGGACAGTGCTGTGAAGCACTTTGAGCTTTGTGAAGAACTGGGGCAGAGACAATCACAGAATCCCTGCTATGTTCTTCAGCATCAGCAATTTCTGTGAACACAGCCCTCATTGAAACTTCTGAGAGAAACAGTGCCATCCTGTGGCTTTTTTGTAGCCTCTCAGGTCATTAAAACACACACACACAAGAAAAACAGACTATTTTTAGAGAAGTGGGGTTCCCATATACCTCCTGCCATCAGCATCACTTCCAGACACATTTGTTACAATCATTGCACCTCCACTGATACAACATTTTTGCCCAAAGTCCTTAGTTTCTGTGAGGGTTGCATCTGGGTGGTGTACATTCAATGGGTTTGGACAGGTGTTCACCATTAGTGCATCACACGGACGGTTTCACCACCTTAAACACCCTCTGCACTCTGCCTATTCATCCGTCCCTCCCCTCAGCCTCTGCCAACCACTGATCTTTTGACTGACTGCGTAGTCCTGCTGCAGGCCGTTTTTACTCCCATAGTTTCTTTATTTGGCTGCCCACTTTGTGCAGGGTGCATGAGGTAGAATAATGGTGAATCAGACAGATAACGTCCCTACTCCCGGAAAGAGGTGCAAGTAGGATTAGAAAAAAGTCAAGTTGGCAAACAAATAACAATAGTAATATAGGGAAAAGACACTAAAAGATACTGACGGAGAATGGGGGCAGGGCTACCTTACATAGAGTGGGGAGGCAGCATGTAAGCCAAAACGACTAGGGTGTAAAGAAGTCAGAGATTAAGAGGGGGCAGAAGATTTTAATATAGACTCGGAATGTGTGAAATCACAGACACAGAAGAGGGTGGGATGTACCCAAGCACTTACGAGTTGTATGAACTAGCAAGTGGGGTTGCAGGGTGTGGAGGTCATGTAGTAATGACAGGAAGGCCACCCGGAGCTCAACCACACTGGCCTGGTGGGTTTGGATAAGGAATTTGGATTTTACTCCGTGGACATTAAAAAGCTCTGGAACCCTTTACCCAGGGGAGTAACATCATATGTTAGATGTCTTAAGAAGCTTATATTTGAGGCTAATATTTTACTCTGTTTTAACATTTGTTCCCTCTCCTTAAATTATCTGGGGGAACCATTTGGACCTAAGTTACATATGTCATGATTAAATGCATCCCTTTGCTCTAAGGATGGAGACATATGTCTTTAGAATAATTACCGACTTCATAAATTTACATTAACACAATGCTTTTATCTAATATGCAATCTGTATTCTAATTTTGTCAGGTATTAATAATGTCCTTTATAGCATTTTTATTCTGCCCCGGATCCAATCTGGAGTCAGGCATTGCATTTAATTGTTGTGAGTCTTTAGTTTCCTTTAATCTAGAGCATTTCTATGTACTTCATCTTTTATGATAATGTTTTTGTTGTTGTTGTTGCAGTTTTTGGCTGGGGCTGGAATGTTTTTGAAGAATACAGTTCCTCTTCCCCACCACTGCAAAAATATATATTCTTCATTTTGTGTTTGTGTGATGTTTTCTTTCAATACTTGTATCATCCTTGTCACTTGTGTTCTTCTACATTCAGGTATGAAATTTGTACAGGATGTTACACCTTCTTGAGAATATTACACATAACATACCCCTGTTTCTTTATTTTATTTAGTCATAGCTGTGTATATTAATGCAATCATGGGGTATAATGTGCTGGTTTTATATACAATTTGAAATATTTTCATCAAACTGGTTAACATAGCCTTCATAGCATTTTTCCAGTTACTGTGTTTAGACATTTATATTCTACATCTAGTAAACTTCACATGTACCCTTGTAAGATGCACTTTAGGTGTGGTCCCACCAATCACTCTCCCTTCACCCATCCTCCTTCCTCCCCTCCCCTCCATCTCCCCTTTCTCCTTCTTCTTGGGCTATAATTGGGTTATAGCTTTCAAGCTATAAACTGGTTTCATAGTAGGGCTGAGTACATTGGATACTTTTTCTTCCATGCTTGAGATACTTTGCTAAGAAAAATATTTTCCAGCTCCATCCATGTAAACATGAAAGAGGTAAAGTCTCCATCTTTCTTTAAGGCTGCATAATATTCCATGGTGCACATATACCACAATTTATCGATCCATTCATGGGTCAGTGGGCACTTGGGCTTCTTCCATGACTTAGCAATTACGAATTGGACTGCAACTAAACATTCTGGTACAAAAATCTTTGTTATAATGTGATTTTTGGTCTTCTGGGTATATACCTAGTAGAGGAATTGTAGGATCGAATGGCAGGTCTATTTTTAGATCTCTAAGTGTTCTCCAAACATCTTTCCAAAAGGAGCATATTAGTTTGCATTCCCACCAGCAGTGTAGAAGTGTTCCCTTTTCTCCACATCCATGCCAACATCTCTGGTTTTGGGATTTTGTAATGTGGGGTAATCTTAGTGGAGTTAGATGATATCTCAAAGTAGTTTTGATTTGCATTTCTCTGATGATTAAGGATGATGAGCATTTTTTCATGTGTCTGCAGGCCATGCCCCTGTCTTCTTCAGAGAAGTTTCTCTTCAAGTCCCTTGCCCAACCTGAGATGGGATCACTTGTTCTTGCTTGTAGAGGAATGGACACCATGCTTGCAAAGGATAATTACTGATTCTTATCACATTAAAAGGAAATGCTGAGAATGGGACAGTCTCCTGGCAAGCCTAGAGACGTTTTGTGACCTGGGGGCAGTCCCCCAAGTAACTCAGTGTTCCAGGATGAGATAAGATCAGTCACTCACTAGTAAGCTAGTGTTAAACATTGATGCTTTGTAGTTCTTCATGAGGGTTGTGAGGAAAGAACACGTGGGGAAAGAGTATTTGAGGAAAGAGCAAGTGGGAATCCTTACGCATGCAACTCTCTACACCTGTTGTGCATGTCATGCCCTTAACTCTCCACACATGTTGTGCATAACCTTAATAAATAGCCATTGCAGAGGGGGCTCTGGGCTACCCTGCACTTAAGGTTAGCTCGCTTCCTGCAAGCTTGTACTTCTAATCCATGTCACGCCTGGTTCCTTCCTGCAGCGACCGAGACCAGTGCCTTAGGGGTCGTGACACTTGCTAATACGTTTGAGTTTTCTGTGGATTCTGGTTATTAAACCTTTGTCGGAGACATAACCTGCAAATATCTTCTCCCATTCTGAGAACTGTCTGTTTGCTTTACTTACTGTGTTTTGGGCTGTGCAGAAGCTTTTTAGTTTGATCAGGTCCCAGTAGTGTATTTTTGATGCTGTTTCAATTGCCCCGGGGGTCCTCCTCATAAAATATTCGCCCAGGCCGATTTCTTCAAGAGTTTTCCCTGCACTTTCTTCTAGCATTTTTATAGTTTCATGTCATAAGTTTAAATCTTTAATCTAGTGAGAGTCTATCTTAGTTAATCGTGAAAGGTGTGGGTCCAGTTTCAGTCTTCTACAGGTTGCCAGCCAGTTCACCCAGCACCATTTGTTAAGTAGGGGATCTTTTCTCCGCTGAATGTTTTTTAATTGCCTTGTCAAAGATCAAATAACGGCAAGTAACTGGGTTAATCTCTTGGTTCTCTATTCTGTTCCATACATCTACCTCTCTGTTTTTGTGCCAGTACCATGCTGTTTTGATCAATATTGATTTATAGTGCAGCCTGAGGTCTGGTAGTGTAATTCCGCCTGCTTTGTTTTTATTTCTGAGTAATGTATCAGCTATTCAAATTTTTTTCTGATTCTATATAAAACGAAGTTTTTTTTTTTTGAGATCTTTAAAGCATAACAGTGGAGCTTTAATAGGGATTGCATTAAAATTGTATATTGCTTTGGGTAGTATACATTTTAATAATGTTGATTCTTCCCACTCATGAGCACAGTATGTTTTTCCATTTGTTAACATCTTCAGCTATTTCTTTTCTTAGAGTTTCATAGTTCTCTTTATAGAGATCTTTCACGTCCTTTGTTAGATAAACTCCCAAATATTTCATCTTCTTTGGCACTACTGTGAATGGAATAGAGTCCTTGACTGTTTTTCAGCTTGACTATTGTTGGTATATATAAAGGCTACAGATTTGTGAATATCAATTTTGTAACCTGAGACACTGCTGTATTCCTTGATCACTTCTAAGAGTTTTGTAGTAGAATCCCTGGTGTTTTCCAGATACACAATCATATCATCTGTGAAGAGTAAAAGTTTGATCTCTTCTGACCCTATATGGATACCCTTGATCACCTTTTCTTCCCTAATTGTGATGTCTAAGACTTCCATTACAATGTTAAAAAGCAGTGAAGACAATGGACAACCTTGCCTGGTTCCTGATCCGAGTGGAAATGATTTCAATTTAACTCCGTTCAATATGATATTGGCTGTGAGTTTGCTGTAGATGGCCTCTATCAGTTTAAGAAATGTACTTTCTATACAAATTTTCTTAAGTGTTCTGATCATGAATGGATGCTGGATATTAACAAAAGCTTTTTCTGCATCAATTGAGAGAATCATATGATCTTTGTTTTTTATTTTGTTTATGTGATAAATTATATTTATAGATTTACGTATATTGAACCAGCCTTGAGACCCTGGGATAAAACCCACTTGGTCATGGTGTATAATTTGTTTGATGTGTTGCTGGATTCTTGTCCATTAGGATCTTGTTGAATATATTTGTATTAATATTCATTAGTGATATGGGTGTATAATTTTCTTTTCTTGTTGGGTCTTTTCCTGGTTTAGTGATCAAGGTGATGTTTGCTTCATAGAATGTGTTGGGTAGTATTCCTTCCATTTCTATATTTTGGAAAAGGTTAATATAGGTACTAGTTCCTCTTTAAAGGTTTGCTAGAATTCTGATGTGAAGCCACTGGTCCTGCGCTTTTCTTTTTTGGAAGATTTTGTATAGCTGATGCTATTTCAGAACTTGATATAGGCTTGTTCAACAATTCCACTTCATTCTGTCTAAGTCGTAGAAGGTGGTGTGCTTCCAAGTAATGGTCAATTTCCTTCAGATTTTCATATTTCTGAGAATAAAGTTTCTTTAATATTCATTAAGGATTTTGTGAATTTCTTTTTTTTTTTTTTATTGTTGGGGCTTCATTGAGGGTACAATAAACCAGGTTACACTGATTGCAATTGTTAGGTAAAGTCCCTCTTGCAATCATGTCTTGCCCCCATAAAGTGTGACACACACCAAGGCCCCACCCCCCTCCATCCCTCTTTCTGCTTTTCCTCCCCCCCCATAACCTTGATTGTCATTAATTGTCCTCATATCAAAATTGAGTACATAGGATTCATGCTTCTCCATTCTTGTGATGCTTTACTAAGAATAATGTCTTCCACTTCCATCCAGGTTAATACGAAGGATGTAAAGTCTCCATTTTTTTTAATGGCTGAATAGTATTCCATGGTATACATACACCACAGCTTGTTAATCCATTCCTGGGTTGGTGGGCATTTAGGCTGTTTCCACATTTTGGCGATTGTAAATTGAGCTGCAAGAAACAGTCTAGTACAAGTGTCCGTATGATAAAAGGATTTTTTTCCTTCTGGGTAGATGCCCAGTAATGGGATTGCAGGATCAAATGGGAGGTTTAGGTTGAGTGCTTTGAGGTTTCTCCATGCTTCCTTCCAGAAAGGTTGTACTAGTTTGCAGTCCCACCAGCAGTGTAAAAGTGTTCCCTTCTCTCCACATCCACGCCAGCACCTGCAGTTTTGAGATTTTGTGATGTGGGCCATTCTCACTGGGGTTAGATGCTATCTCAGAGTTGTTTTGCTTTGCAATGATCTAATATATAGAGATGATACATTTTTTCATGTGTTTGTTAGCCATTCGTCTGTCATCTTTAGAGAAGGTTCTATTCATGTCTCTTGCCCATTGATATATGGGATTGTTGGCTTTTTTCATGTGGATTAATTTGAGTTCTCTATAGATCCTAGTTATCAAGCTTTTGTCTGATTGAAAATATGCAAATATCCTTTCCCATTGTGTAGGTTGTCTCTTTGCTTTGGTTGTTGTCTCCTTAGATGTACAGAAGCTTTTCAGTTTAATGAAGTCCCATTTGTTTATTTTTGTTGTTGTTGCAATTGCCATGGCAGTCTTCTTCATGAATTCTTTTCCCAGACCAACATCTTCCAGTGTTTTTCCTAGGCTTTCTTTGAGGATTTTTATTGTTCAGTAAGTTTCAGAAATGTGCCACCTATGCCTATACTCTTCAGTGTTCTAATTAGAAAAGGATGCTGGATTTTATCAAATGCTTTTTCTGCATCTATTGAGAGGATCATATGATCTTTATTTTTGCCTCTGTTAATATGGTGGATAACGTTTATGGACTTGCATATATTAAACCAGCCTTGCATCCCTGGGATGAACCTATTTGATCATGATGAATGACTTTTTTGATGATAAGCTGTAATCTATTGGCTAGGATTTTGTTGAGAATTTTTGCATCTATATTCATGAGTGAGATTGGTCTGAAATTCTCCTTTTCCTGGTTTTGGTATCAGGTTGATGTTTACTTCATAGAATGTGTATATAGTAGGTATATAGTCTTCTACACCCAGAAGACCAAAAAATCACATTATAACAAATATTTGTACCAGAATGTTTATTGCAGCTCAATTCATAATTGCTAAGTCATGGAAGAAGTCCAAGTGCCCATCGAACCACGAATGGATTAATAAATTGTAGTATTTGTACACCATGGAATATTATGCAGCCTTAAAGAAAGATGGGGACTTTACCTCTTTCATGTTTACATGGATGGAGCTAGAACATATTCTTCTTAGTGAAGTATCTCAAGAATGGAAGAAAAAGTATCCAATGTACTCAGCCCTACTATGAAACTAATTTATGGCTTTCATATGAAAGCTATAACCAGTTATAACCTAAGAATATGGGGAAAGAGGAGAGGGAGGGGAGGAAGAGGGGAAGATGGGCAGAGGGAAGATAATTGGTGGGTTTACACCTATGGTGCATCTTACAAGGGTACATGTAAAACTTACTAAATGTAGAATATAAATGTGTTAACACAATAACTAAGAAAATGCCAGGAAGGCTATGTCAACCAGTGTGATGAAAATATGTCAGATGGTATATAAAACCAGTGTATGGTGCCCTATGATTGCATTAATGTACACAGCTATGATTTAATAGAAAAATAATAATAATAATAGGGGAATTCATTTGTTGTGCAGGTTGAGAAATCCAAGGTCATGGGCTGTAGCTGGTGAGGGTCTTCTTGTTGGTGGGGGCTCTCTGTGCTGCTCCACAGGGTTGTGGGCATGATAGGGTGAGGAGGCTGACTGTGCTAATGTGCTGACTCAGGTCTCTCTTCCTCTTCTCATAGGGCCACCTGTTCCCCTCCCATGGTACCCATTGAGACATTCACCTGTTAATCCATGAATGAATTTATCCATTACTGAGGGCAGAAACTTATGATTCGGTAACCTCTTAAACCCCCCTTCCGTCATACTGCCACGTTGGCTATTAAGTTTGTATATGAGTGTTGGAGGGGACATGCCAACCACAGCATTCCACCCCTGGGCCTGTAAAACTTATCCCCTTCTGACATACAAGTACATTCTTTTCATTTTCATAGCTACAAACTATTAAGTCCCTCCAGCACCAGTTTAAAAGTACAAAGTCCTATCTGTGAGCCTGTAAAATCCAAACCAGCTATATCCTTCCAAGATATAGTGGTGGTCCAAACATAGGGTACGTGATCCCATTTAAAAGGGAGCAATAGGGAAGAGCAAAGGGGTGACAAGGCCAAGCAAGTCTGAAACCTAAGACAGCAGACATTGGATCTAAAGCAGTGATTCTCAACCTATGGGTCACGGCCCCGTTTGGAACAAGGCAGTAATTAGGAAGGTTGAGAACCACTGGTCTAAAGGCTCCAGAATAATCTCCTTTGACTCTATGTCCACTCTGGTGTGCAGGATGAGTCCCCAAGGACTTGGGCAGTCCTGTGCCTACGGTTTGGCTGGAATGAGTCAACCTAGCTCTCCGTGGTTGGTCTTGCACACTGGTAGCTCTTTGGTTGTGGGGTCTTAGTGGCAGTCCTGCTACCATGGTTCCACTGGGCATCACCCTAGTGGAGACTCTTGGCAGTGGTGTTGCTCTCACAGCTTCAGTAGGCATTGCCCTCATTGTGAAAATTTCCCTCTATGCCTAGTCTTTGGTCTCTGAGTTGGAAGAATTAAACCATAGACCACACAGATAACCAGCATGATAGAGTTCATTGACAGGGAAAGATTAATAGAAAGAGTGATAAGCCAGTGGGAAAAGAACCTCCAGCAGTGGAGGCGGGGAATCCAATATGGAAGCCCCCTGAATTTTCAATGTAGGGGGTTTAAATGCTGCTTTTCCTATCCTGTGGGCGGGGGGGGGGGGTTAGGGAAGTATGGCACAATTAGCCAGAGGACTATGTGCAAAAAAATGATCCTGAGGCATCCAACCTTTCAGGTTTTGAATGAGGGAGCCTATTTGTGTTTTGCGAAGGGGGTCTGTAATGATACTGCTTTCTGTGTTCACCTAGGGTGAGAAAATAGGGTTCCCGGTCCTGCCCTGAGCAGCAGAGCACTGCATCACTCTAATAGGGACTCTCTGTGGCAGTTCCAATACCTACTTCCAATTGGCACAGCTTTTATGAGGATTCTCCTACTGAGACAGATCTCTGTGTGGGCATATTGGCTCTCAATGACTCTCTTAAGTTTTAAGCTCCTTTTCTTTTTATTGCAGGTTTTGGGCAGGGCTGGATGTGAACCCACCACCTCTGGTGTATGGGGCTGGAACGCTACTCTTTGGAGTCACAGGTGCTGCCCTGTCCTCCTTTTCGAAATGGTTTGTGATGTATATTTCTCTTTAATTTTCACTTTGGTACAAGTAGGGTAATACTTTAAATGAGATAACATTTATAAAATGTTTAACATTTCTGAAATACTGAAGATAGTATAATGTTTGTGATGATGATGATGATGATTGGATCAAAGTTTGAAAGATTCTTAAGTTAATAGGATATGAGTCAGGCAAAACAAAGGATGAAGTTGGAGTAAGGAAACTCCTGTTTGGAAGCTGATACCTTTTCCCTGCTGGATTGGCCACTTTTTCATCTGAAAACTAGGAATCAACCCAGGAAACTGGGATGAACTTTAGCAGAACACATGAGAGAGTTCTGAAACACCTGGCTTGTGCAGAGCAGTTGGTGGTAGAGCTCAAAGACATCATCAGGCTGAAGGATGTTCAGCTACAGCAGAAAGATCAAGCCTACCAGCTACAGTTTTTTCAGTTCTTGCAGAACATATAATAAAGCCCAGATACCTGTTCATTTAGATTTTTCTCTTCACATAGATTATTAGAGAATCTGGTCCCTGTTTCCCAAATACAGTAACATGATGTCTACTGAACATAACTGTGGTTATATGATAGGTAAGTGATGAATAAACATTTGTCTATTGATATCCCTTGCAAAATGAAAAAAAAAGCTTCCAGTAAAAAAAAATAAATAAATAAATAACAAACCCCAGACTGCATGCAAAGGCTGAAGTCACTCTGCTGAACAAACAGATAGAAGAACTGAAGGCACAACATCAGCCGGGGAAGCCACTCTCCCAGGTATGGTGACTGCGTGGAATGTACATTTTCTCATTCAGAAATGCCTCCCAACATAGCAGAATAGTAAAGCAGATCTCCACTAATCACAGACATTTGAGATGGTAAATCATACATGTTGTCCTTTCCTAGTGTCCTTGGGGTCCAGCTGGACTACAGACTGCACACAGGGAGAAGAAAAATGCCACAGAAACATGGACGTGAAATGTCTCACTGTCACCCAGACTTGAAGACAAATAAAAAAAAAAAAAATTACGAGAGGAAAGCAGTACTGACAGGAAGCATTTAGAGAGGAGAGGTACATCTCTTTTGGAGGCGCTTCATCATTGGTTAGAAGATTAGCTGACCTCTAAGGTGTATTCCAGCTCTGAAATCCTTCATTTCAATTACACTACAGAGAATGTTCTGTGTCCTCCATGGCTTCATGGGTTCTTGTGTGCATGAGTTAGATTACCGTGGACTCCCCAGAGGGAGGCTCTCTAGTTTTCAACTGCTACCACTAACACAGTTTAAGACTGGGGACACAGAGGGGAAAAAGGGCAGCACTGCCTTTTGAGGATCAGAGCATTGACCCATAAGCATTTTCATCATCTTTCCTCTGTGGTTACAGATACTTGTGTTCAGCCAGCTATTTTGAGAAGCGGGGACTTCAGTCTTGTGGAGAGTTTGGCATATGGAGGCAGGAATATCACATGTGCACATTATTGTTATTGAGTCTAGATTTCGCCTGCATAAGAAATCTTTTTACTTTCACAATTTTCCTCTACTTTCCCCTTTGACCCAGTAGTATTCTTATTCTCAATTTGCTTTGCTCTTGTGAAATAGGTTTTAATAATTTATCTAGGCCCAACCCTTGGGGTCATTGGTTAGCTTTCTAGTACCCAGGTTAGTTATGTTTTGCTTTGTTTTCTTTTGGTTTTTCTGAGGGTTTATGTTTAGAGGACATTTCTTTTTCTGAATTGATAACCTTATTAACTTTGCAAAGCATATTTTAACAGCCCTTCTCAAATAATTTATTCATCTTGGTTCTTGTTTCCTTGATGTTTGGTTTTTTCTCTGACAATTCTTACCCTCACCAGCTGTGGTAACACCCACCTCTTTCCCCATCTTGGTTTGTTCCTTTATCTTCCCCGGAGTTATGTCATTAGCTTTTTCAATTGTCCATTTTCTATGGTGCTTTTTAATTTAACTTTTAGCTCCGAGACCTTAACCTAAGCAATGTGATATAGCTCATTTCCTTCTGTTAAATAAATGATTTCTAAACTGCAAGCAGTTACAGCAACACTTTAACTACGATGCACCCAACAAAGGGCCAAGTATTTTATGGGAAATGTAAGGGTTATAATTAGCCTTTTAAGCAACTGAGCCTATTTCTCCACTGAATAAACAAGCACAATCCTTTTTATATGGCGAATAGGTTTGTAATATACCTGTGCAGTATTTATTCACATCCTCATGAATTTAAACAGGAGGTTTCCAGGGCAGAGATCAAACTTATTCTAATTAACATTGTAAAAATGATCTTTTTATAATGAAATGATAGAGAAATTATTAACTCATAATGCTTCAGTGAGGACTAAATCTCTCTTCCTGCTTTCTTTCTTTCTCTTTGTCTTAACTGAAAGCCTCTCAACCTGCAGCCCCAACCCTAACCCTAATTCTAACCATACCTCTATCCCTATCCTTACCTCTACGGCTAAAAAATAAAATATCAGTCTCCCCACTCTGTGGATTTCTGTTTTTACAAACCACCGGAGGAGCCTGGTATGGAGACCAGCCTGAGAAAGAGAAAGACCCCATCTCTACTAAAAATAGAAAAACTAGCTGGGTGTTGTGGCACATGCCTATAGTCCCAGGTACTCAAGAAGCTGAGGCAAGAGGACCTCCTGAGCCCAAGAGTTTGAGGATGCTGTGAGTTGTGACAACACAGCACTCTACCCCATGGTGACTGAGTGAGACTTTGTCTTAAAATAAAAAATAAATAAATGAATAAATAAATAAAACATTAAAGAGGAATAGGTGAAATTAATTTTTCAAATATATCTTATTTGGCCAGGCATGATGGCTCCTGCCTGTAAGCCTAGCACTCAGGGAGGCCAGGAGGGAGGATTGCTTGATGTCAGTTTGAGAACAGCCTGAGCATAGTGAGATTCTGTCTCTACTAAAAAATAGAAAAATTACGCTCAGCTCCTTAGCTTAGCTCAGCTCCTATAGCTTAGACTGGCCATATGCACCGGGGCTGGCAGGTTCAAACCTGGTCCAGGGCCTGCCAAACAACATGACAATGACAACTACAGCAAAAAAAAAAAAAAAAAAAAAAAAAAAAAAGCCGGACATTGCGACAGGTGCCTGTAGTCCCTGCTACTTGGGAGGCTGAGGCAAGAGAATTGTTTATGCCCAAGAGTTTGAGGTTGCTGTGAGCTGTGATGCCACAACAGTCTACTGAGGGCAACATAGTGAGACTGTCTCAAAAAAAAAAAAATTAGCCTGGTGTGGTGGTGTATGCCTATAGTCTTAGCTACTTGGGAGGCTGAGGCAGGAGGTATGATTTAGCTGAAGAGTTTGAGGTTGCTATGAGCTATATTGAGGCCATGGCACTCTAAAAACCAAAACAAAACCAACCAAAAAGTCTGGGGCAACAGAGTAAGACTCTGTCTCAAACAAACAAACAAACAAACACCTTGGGAGGTCAAAGGTGGTAGGATCACTTGAGGCCAGGAGTTTGAAAACAGCCTGGACAACATAGCAAGAACTTATCTCTAAAAAAATTTCTAAAAATGTAACAGGGCATGGCAGAATGCACCTGTGGTCCCAGATGCTTGGGTGCTGAGGCAGGAGGATCACTTGAGTCTAAACATTGGAGGTTACAGTAAGCTATGATGATGCCACTGCACTCTATCCTGGGCAACAGAACAAGCTCTGTTTGAAAAAAGTAAAATAATAAAATAAAAAGACTAACCATACATCGGGGAAGATGTACAGCATCTGGAACTCTCACACATTTTTGGTGGGAATGTATAATGATACAACCACTGCTTGGATGTTTCTTAAAGAGTTAAACATGCACTATATGATCCAGGCATTGGACTCCTAGGTATTTATCCAGGCTGCACTGCTGGTGGGAATACGTTCCTTTTGTAAAGAAGTTTGGAGAACTCTCAGGGATCTAAAAGTAGACCTGCTGTTTGATCCTGCCATTCCTCTACTAGGTATATACCCAAAAGACCAAAAATCACTTTGCAACAAAGATATTTGCATCAAATTGTTCATTGCAGCTCAATTCATAATTGCCAAGTCATGGAAGAAGCCCAAGTGCCCATCGACCCATGAATGGATTAATAAATTGTATATGTATACCATGGAATACTATGCAGCATTAAAAAAGATGGAGACTTTACCTCTTTTATGTTTACATGGATGGAGCTGGAACATATTCTTCTTAGTGAAGTAGCTCAAGAGTGGAAGAAAAAGTATCCAATGTACTTAATACCTTAATGAAACCAATTTATAATTACTCACACTTTCTTATAAAAGATCACAACTATAGCCAGGATGAAGGAGAGACGTAGAGGGTGATGGAAGGGGAGGGGAGAGGTTCAACAGAGGGAGAGTAAATGGTGGGACCACACCCAGGGAGCATATTGTAAGGGTACAAGTCAAACCTATCAAGTATAGAACATAAATGTCTTAACACAATAATTAAGTAAATGAGGTGAAAGCTGAATTAGTTTGATGTAACCATTCCAAATTGTATAAAAAAACACATTGTATCCCACAAAAGCATAAATGTATTCATGATCTATGTATATACGACTTAAGAAAAGGAAAAAGTATTTATCCAGGAAAAATGAAAACATTTCTATAGGAAGACTTCTCTGTGAGTGTTCCTGTTTTGATCTGAAGTGTCATATTTTATTGACAAAGTTATTCATAATATTTTCTTATCTTTTAAATGCCTATAGTGTGAAAATAAAATTTAAAAGCTGTTGGAACTCCAAGAACACTTTTAAGTCTTGAAAGATGTTACTTCTAAGATTATACATTAACTCTCTTTCTTATTGTTCTTACTCTGTAAATGACTTGGAGAAACCAAAGACCAAACCTCCTGCTCTTAGAATCACTGAACTTTGTTGTGATTTAACTGCCTCTTCTTTGTCCTGAACCTAATTTAGACTAGATGGTGCAAAAGACCTTATGACTGTTACATCTTCAACGTGAAAAGTTAAATATACGTTTACCAACTCATTGACCAATCAGACCTTTTTTATTTTATTTTAATTTTTTGAGACAGAGTCTCACCATGTCACCCTGGGTAGAGTGCTGTGGCATTACAGCTCACAGCAACCTCAAACTCTTGGCTTAAGTGATTCTCTTGCCTCAGCCTTCCAAGTGGCTGGGACTACAGGTGCCTGCCACAATGCCCAGCCATTTTTTGGTTGTAGTTACCATTGTTTGGCAGGCCTGGGCTGGATTCCAATCCGCCACCTCCGGTGTATGTGGCTGGTGCTGTAACTACTGATCTACAGATGCCAAGCCCAATCAGACCATTTTGTAACTATGCATTGAGCCTTGCTTAGAAAGATGTTGAAGTTCTGTTAAGCTTCCCCAAACCTTGTCTATATAAGTGACTCCAAACTTCTACACTTTGTAACACTGAAATCTATTATTTGGAATCTGTGCTTCCTGGCTGGCTGTCCTTAAGCTTTGTGCTTGCATAAACTCTAAACTTAATTGTTTTTTTCTGAGTATCTGTATTTAACATCGACAACAGCAATGTCTACTTTTTATTTCAATTAGATAATTTTTGCTTTTGAGAAAGAGAAGTGACTCAGAGCAAGCTGAGAAATGTGAAGTATGCAAAATGTAACTTCAGTTATATCCCCTGTACCCATGCTTGTTGGTAATTGTTTTAAGTAATTTATTTTTTCTTTCCTACCCAGTAGTTTCCAGACCAGCTGATAAATGTCTTAAATGATACTACAAGTTGCACAAGTGTGACCCTGACCCGCTATCTTTATGCTCCTGGAATTTTTGACACAGAGAACTTCAGTAGCTTATGTTATTTTAACAAACCAATATAAATTCTTGGTAAACAACTTAGAAAATACTCTCGTCTTTTTTTTTTTTTCTTTAAAAACTTATCTGTAATTACTGCTAACCAGAGCATCTATTTAGAGTAACTTCCTATGACTTCCTGGCTGCAGTCCCCAACATTGGCCCAATAAACTCTCTCTACTTATGTTAATGTTTGCCTCTGTTTCTTCCTTTAGCTCAATATTTCCTGCCTTTTGTTGTGCTAGGGGTTTAGTAATTTTGTTATTCTTTCAAAATAACCAACTTTTCATTAATTTTTTCAATTGTATATCCATTTTCCATCACTCTTTATTTTTTCTTTTCCCCTTTTGAGTATAATTTGCTACTTTTTAAATAGGCTATTGGATAAGTGACTTTTAAGCTAAGTATTCATTTGAGGATTTCACGCTGTCCCCCAAGCTGGAGAGCAGTGGCATCATCATAGCTCTCAGCACCCTCAAGTTCCTGGTCCACAATCGACCCTCCCACCTCAGCCTCCCTAATAGCTGGGAGCCCAGGCTCACACCACCATGCCCAGCTGATTGGATCACTACGTTGTTCAGATCGCACTTTTTTTTTTGGTGACAGAGTCTTGCTTTGTCATCCTCAGTAGAGTGCCCCGGATTCATAGCTCACAGCAACCTCAAACTCTTGGGCTCAAGTGATCCTCTTGCCTCAGCCTCCCAAAAAGTTGGGAGTACAGGGGCCCACCACAACATTCAGCTATTTTTAGATTTGGGGTCTTCCTCTTGCTCAGGCTGGTCTCAAACTTGTGAGCTAAGGCAATTCATCCTCTTTGGCCTCGCAGAATGATAGGATTACAGGTCTGGGAAAGTATTTTATGAGGAGGACCCCCCCGGGCAATTGAAGCTGGTTCAAAAATACACCACTGGGACCTGATCAAACTAAAAAGTTTCTGCACAGCCAAGAACAGAGTAAGTAAAGCAAGCAGACAGCCCTCAGAATGGGAGAAGATATTTGCAAGTTATGTCTCCGACAAAGGTTTAATAACCAGAATCCACAGAGAACTCAAACGTATAAGCAAGAAAAGAACAAGTGATCCCATTGCAGGCTGGGCAAGGGACTTGAAGGGAAACTTCTCTGAAGAAGATAGGCGCACGGCCTACAGACATGAAAAAATGAACATCACCCTTAATCATCAAAGAAAGGCAAATCAAAACTACTTTGAGATATCATCTAACTCCAGTAAGATTAGCTCATATCACAAAATCCCAAGACCAGAGATGTTAGCGTGGATGTGGAGAAAAGGAAACACTTCTACACGCTGGTGGGAATGCAAATTAATACATTCCTTTTGGAAAGATGTTTGAAGAACACTTAGAGATCTAAAAATAGATCTGCCATTCAATCCTGTAATTCCTCTACTAGGTATATATGCAGAAGACCAAAAATTACATTATAACAAAGATATTTGTACCAGAATGTTTACTGCAGCCCAATTCATAATTGGTAAGTCATGGGAAAAGCCCAAGTGTCCATCGATCCACAAATGGATTACTAAATTGTGGCATATGTACACCATGGAATATTATGCAGCCTTAAAGAAAGATGGAGACTTTACCTCTTTCATGTTTACATGGATAGAGCTGGAACATATTCTTCTTAGTAAAGTTTCTCAAGAATGGAAGAAAAAGTATCCAATGTACTCAGCCCTACTATGAAACTAATTTTCATATGAAAGCCATAACCCAGTTATAACCTAAGAATAGGGGGAAGGGGGAGACTGAGCAGAGGGCGGGGGGAGGATGGGCAGTGGGAGGGTAATTGGTGGGATTACACCTGCGGTGTATCTTACAAGGGTGCATGTGAAACTTAGTAAATGTAGAATATAAATGTCTTGGCACAATAACTAAGAAAATGCCAGGAAGGCTATGTCAACCAGTGGGATGAAAATATGTCAAATGATCTATAAAACCAGTGTATGGTGCCCCATGATCGCACTAATGTACACAGGTATGATTTAATAATAAAAAAAATAAAATAAAGAATGCTAGGATTACAGGCATGAGCCACCACACCCAACCAGATTGAACTTTAAAATTATTATGTTGCACTTAAAACTATATTTTCCAAGTATTTCACAAATTTTATCTAGTCAAAATAGTTTTAAATTTCTCCTATATTTTCTTCTTGTTCTTCTTCCATTTGTTTTGGGAACTATTCTGCTCAATTTCCAAACATTTGAGAATTTTAAAATCATCTTGTCAGAAGAGTTTTGATGCTCTACATAGTAAGTTAACCATATATCAGAACTGTGACTAACATCTTTTGCTTATTTTATGTTTATTTGTTGGTTGGTTGGTAAGTATTAATAGCCTATTGACTCTGCAGTAAAATACTGTATCTACTCTCTGTGAAGCAAGTGTTGTATCTGGCAGACACTGTAAAATTCCCACTGTGCTCCCATCTGTCATATTTCCATGTAACTTCAGGCATAGGGAAACATTCAAAAGCTCACAAACAATTTTCTGGAGAGATTTCTTTTTCCTATTCTGTTAACAAATATGACGGGGGGGAATTGAACACAAAAAGTTCTTATTTATCTTTGTAATTCCTTGTATAGAGAAATGTCTTGAGTATTACAATTTTTAAATTGAAACATTATTATACTTTCTGTTTTGAAGAACTGGATCACAAAAAGGGCTGATATGTGAAAGAGAGAAAGGAAATTGGAGACTAACTGCCTTCTATCCTCAGAACAAAGCTGGTTCTGAAATGAAAACAGAACACAGGTCACAAAGAGTGAAAGGGCTCATCAAAAGAAGCTCAAATGGGCTCAGCACAGTAGCTTTGTGGTTAGGACTCCGGCCACATATACCTGGGCTGGCTGGTTTGAGCCCAGCCCTGGGCCTACTAAACAACAATGACAACTACAACAACAACAACAATAACAAAACAGCCGGGCACTGTGCTGGGCGCCTGTAGTAACAGCTACTTGGGAGGCTGAGGCAAGAGAATCCCTTAAAGCTGAAGAGTTTGAGGTTGCTGTGAGCTGTGATGCTACGGCACTCTACTGAGGGCTACATAGTGAGACTCTGTCTCAAAAACAAAAACCAAAACAAAACAAAACTCAAATAAACAGGTTTACAGGAAAATTAAAAGTTTTTTTATGGGGCTGCTTTTTACAAATTTGCCATTCTTGAGGAGGCTCTGGATGCTTCTAGATCTTGCTGAATCCTCCTTTTTCTTTCTTTCTTTCTTGCTTTTTTTTTTTTTAGAAAACGAGTCTCTTTCTGTTGCCCAGCATAGAGTGCAGTGATATCATCCTACCTCACAGTAACCACCTCAAACTCCTGGGGTTCAAATGATCCCAGAGTAGCTGGGACTAGGGCGGCTAATTTTTTTTAATATTATTATTTGTACAGACAGTGTGTAGGGGGTGTCTCATTCTTGTTCAGGCTGGTCTCCAACTTCTGAGCTCAAGGAATCCTCCCACCTTGGCCTCCAAGAGTTTTAGGGTTACAGGTGTGAGCCACTGCACTGCCCAAATCCTCAATTCTGCACAACAAATTCCATCTTGATTTCCCTTTGAAGGAAATTATCTTGGAATAAAATCAGTCTGGATAATCTGGTGGTGTCTTCTGTTAGAAGAAAGAATGAAACATGCCATCCTGGGGCTAAAGAACTTTAGTGAAAGACCACTTTTCAAGTACAACAGTGACATCTAGTGGAAGAAATACTTCAGTAATTTACCAAATAGAAGAATTAAATATTTTTTGTTTCTGTTGGTTAGAAAAAATATGCTTTAATTGCTAAAATTCTTATATTTCCTTCTTTCTATTTTTAAAGTGTTTATACTGACTTTTCTTCTTGATGATTTTTATCCATGTATTTGTTTTGAAATAAATACTGGAGAAATTTTAAAAAAGAAAAAAATACATTATTTTATTTTATGACAGAGTCTCACTTTGTTACCCTTGGTAGAGTGCCACAGCATCATAGCTCACAGCAACCTCAAACTCTAGTTCTCAAGTGATCCCCTTGCCTCAGCCTCCCAAGTAGCTGGGACTACAGGTGCCTGCCAGAGCTGGGCTATTTTATTTTTATTTTTTTCATCAGATCACTTGAATTTTATTTTATTTTTTATTAAATCATAACTGTGTACAGTGGTCTTTTTTTCCAGAGATGGGATCTCATTCTGGCTCAGGCTGGTGTTGAACTCATAAATTCAGGCAATCTAACTGTCAGCCTCCCCAGAGTGGTAGGAATACACATGTGAGCCACCAAAAAAATATGTTTTAAAAAGAGGTGCTTTTTTGGGGGGGGTGGAGGGAGGTGGCAGCGCCTGTGGCTCAAAGGAGTAGGGCACCAGCCCCATATGCCAGAGGTGGCGGGTTCGAACCCAGCCCTGGCCAAAAACTGCAAAAAAAAAAAAAAAAAAAAAAAAAAAGATGTGCTTTTTAATAAATGCTTGTTTGTTTCCTAACTATAGGTCAGTGCACGGATAGAAAAAGTTTCTGGTCCAGGTGTGGTGGCTCACACCTGTAATCCTAACACTCTGGGAGGCTGAGATGAGAGAATCCCTCGAGTTCAGGACTTTGAGACCAGTCTGAACAAAGTGAGAACCCATCTCTACTAAAAATATAAAAACTTGCTGGGTGTGGTGGTAGTTTAGTGGATAGGGTGCTGGCCACATACAACGAGGCTGGCGGGTTCAAACCCAGCCTGGGCTAGATAAAACAGCAACAATGACAACTGCAACAACAACAAAAAAAGTCAAGCATTGTGGCGGGTGCCTGTAGTCCCAGCTACTTGGGAGGCTGAGGTAAGGGAATCACTTAAGCCCAAGAGTTTGAGGTTGCTGAGAGTTGTGATGCCAAGCATTCTGTCTAGGAAAAAAGAGGGGAGGGAAGGGGAGAAGATGGAAAAGAAAAGAAAAAGTTTCTGACACTTATACTAACAAGGCTCTAGTGACCCATGCGACCAGGACCTTCGTCCCTATGTTCAGCAGGATATTGGGTAATATTTGGCATCCACAGAACTTATTTGGGCCAGGGAACAAGTCTGCTCCTAGCCACCTTCCTTCCCTTCAGTAAAACTCTGATCAATTTTCATCACACTGGTCAACACAGCCTTCCTGGCATTCTCCGAGTTATTGTGCTAAGACATCAAATGTGTCAAACGGTATATGAAGCTAGTGTATAATGCCCCATGATCATATCAATGTACACAGTTATGTTTTAATAAAAAAATTAAAAAGAAAAACTCTGATCAAGTTTTTTGACAGTGGCCATGGAGACTATGGGTGGGGCTTTGACTATCCCCCTCAACAATGTTTAGAGATAATGATGACATTGTAGCTAGTGGCCTCTGAGTGGAGGTTTTTCCAAGCTTCTTGGTCCGCTTTTAAAGAATCTGGGTACTTAGAATTAATGTTCTCTCTCCCATTTTCATACTTCGTATGGTTGTTTTAGAACTGTCAAGGGTGGCGAAATTGTAAAACCACAATGTAAATGATATAATTAGCCAAAGTTTATGCAGGGTGGCAGAGATAGTTGACAAGCCAGTTAATGCTGGTTCTCGTCTGTGGTTATCAGCTCCTGGGTGAGCTTCTGCCTCAGGGTGTACATAGGCTTGAGTTCAGAAGGGGAGAAAGGAATTCAAGTAAAATTTCTACATAGATACATACGAGAATAAGAGGAGTTTAATTTGCTATCTCCTCAAGCAAATAAAAGAAGATTAAATAAACAAAGCCTGTTAGTAAGTTCTATGTTGTTCTTTATTCTCTTTCATGTTCGGTCTTGCTAAGAAGTCCTAGGAAATTGCCTTGCCCTTCTCTAGCAGACATGGCTGCTTCTAATGTTTAGAAGAATCCTGAGGAGGACAGAAAGCTCCCATTTGTTCAGCGTCCACTATGAGCTAAGATTTTACACACAGTAACTCAGACCATGCTTCTTATGCACCATCCTGATGTGTAGACTTTTTTTTTTTTTGTAGAGACAGAGTCTCACTTTATGGCCCTTGGTAGAGTGCCGTGGCCTCACACAGCTCACAGCAAACTCCAACTCCTGGGCTTAAGCGATTCTCTTGCCTCAGCCTCCCGAGTAGCTGAGACTACAGGCGCCCGCCACAACGCCCGGCTATTTTTTGGTTGCAGTTTGGCCGGGGCAGGGCTTGAACCCGCCACCCTCGGTATATGGGGCCGGCGCCTTACCGACTGAGCCACAGGCACCGCCCTCGTTTTTGTTTTTTAAAGACAGGGTCTTGCTTTGTTGCCCAAGCTGGAGTGCTGTTATGCAATCATAGCTTATTGCAGTCTGGAACTCCTGGGCTCAACAGTGCTCCCATCTGAGCCTCCTTAGTAGCTGGGACTACAGGTACACACTACTGTGTCCAACTAATTAAAAAATACATCATTTTTGAAAGATGGAGACTTTTACATTTTTTGTATTTACCTGGATGGAGTTGAACATTCTCTTTCGTAAAGTATCTCAAGAATGGAAACGCAAGCGCCCTATGTAGTCATTACTAATTTGAAACTAGCAGATGAACAATGATAGGCCCACATGAGAGAAAAACACAATTAAATTCAAGTGGGGGTGGGGGAATGGGGGAGGAGACTCAGTAAGTTCCTACCTAACCACAAAATGTAAGGGTATGTGGCCAGCTACAACTTGGATGCTACCTAAGAAATGCAAACAAATGAAATACAACTGTATGTACGCTTTTATTAATCTGAAATTTAAAAATCTTTTAAATTTTTTTTGAGGCAGAGTCTTACTCTGTTGCCCTGGGTAGAGTGCTGTGGTGTGATCATAGCACACAGCAACTTCAATGTCTTGGGCTCGGGGGATCCTCTTACCTCAGCCTCCTGAGTAGCTGGGACTACAGGAACCACAGGTGCTTGCCATGACACATGAGAGATTAAGGAGCAAAAATAAGAAAATATTCTGAGAGGTGAACCGAAGGAAATTGGAGTCCAGATTCTGTGTGGGCAACGTGGCCTTTATTCCACTCAGGTGCGAGTGAGCTGAGTTCGAAAAAGAGGTCAGCATGTGGGTTAAGGTAGATGGGAATGTAAAAATTTGGGGCTGTAGGGACTGCCATATTCATTTCTTCCTGGGCAGGATGTTCTGTTTGGGTGTTCTATTTGGGCGAGTCCTTACATTTTGCACTCTCAACAACCAACTAGTTTTTCTACTTTTAGTGGAGCTTGGGTTCTCACTCTTGCTCAGGCTAGTCTCCAACTCCTGGACTCCAGTAATCTACCTGCCTTGGCCTCCCAGAGTGCTGGGATTGTAGGCCTGTGCCACCATGCCTGGCTGGGAGCAACAGTTTCAAGGAGGCAAGATTGGCCCAATCAGAACTCTCTGGGTGATCCTCTGAGTTTTTCTTGATTTTTCCAATGAAGTTTCTGTGAATCCCAAAGTGGAGTCCGGGCTGTGCCCCTGAAGTCGTTATGTTCCAACTTTGGCTTTAAAGCTCCAAGGTGTGAACTCCAGCTGCTGGGATTCACATGTGCAAAGCTGTGCAAGTCCATGCTGGGTACTCTGGGGTCATCTACAGAGGAGCATTACAATTAGACCCTTACTATTCCTGTCTCAGTCCTTCTTGCCTTCATCTCCTTTATTGATTGAGTTCCTTCATCTTATGGGTGAATAAAAAAGGAAAAACTAGGGTGAGGATGCTTCTTTTCATAGTTTGAGTAAATAAAGGAGGGGTAAGAATTTAAAACTAAGAGTTCAAAGGAAGTTTGTGGCCACGCTAACCCTCACTCTAGTGCAGTGGTTCTCAATCTTCCTAATGCCGCGGCCCTTTAATACAGTTCCTGTGATTATAAAAATCTCCTCTTTTCTTTTTTTGGAGACAGAGCCCCAAGCTGTCACCCTGAGTAGAGTGCCGTAGAATCACAGCTCACAGCAACCTCCAACTCCTGGGCTTAAGCAATTCTCTTGCCTCTGCCTCCCAAGTAGTTGGACTACAGGCGCCCGCCACAACGCCTGGCTATTTTCTGTTTCTAGCTGGATTCGAACCTGCCAGCTCTGGTGTATGTGGCTGGTGCCTTAGCCGCTTGAGCTACAGGCACCAAGCATCAAAAAAAAATCTCCTCTTTTCAATGTTCATTAACTTTCTTATCACCATGCCTGCTCAGAGGCTAGGACACCAGCCACATACAAAGGAGCTGGTGGGTTCGAATCCAGCCCAGGCCTGCCAAATGAAAGGAAAAGTAAGTGAAGCACCTTATTACTTAAAATATTAATAAATAAATAATTTTGGACAGTGACTGTTCTGGTGATAAGAAAGTTGTTTGTTTGTTTTTTGAGACAGAGTCTCAAGCTGTCACCCTGGATAGAGTGCCGTGGCATAACAATTCACAGCAACCTCAAACTCAAATTCTTGGGCTTAAGTGATTCTCTAGCCTCAGCTTCCCAAGTAGCTGGAACTACAGGTGCCCGCCACAATGCCCAGCTATTTTTTTGGTTGTATGTGTCATTGTTGTTTGGCAGGCCCAGGCCGGGTTCGAAGCCACCAGCCTGGGTGTGTGTGGCCAGTGCCTACCCACTGAGCTATGGGCAACGCAAGAGGAGTAATTTTAAATAAAATTTACACAAACAGGCTCAGTGCCTGTAGCTCAGTGAATAAGGGCTCCAGCTACATACACCAAGGCTGGTGGGTTTGAGCCCAGCCAGGGCCTGCTAAACAACAATGACAACTGCAACCAAAATATAGCTGGGCATTGTGGCAGGCACCTGTGGTCCCAGCTACTTGGGAGGCTGAGGCAAGAGAATCACTTAAGCCCAAGAGTTTGAGGTTGCTGTGAACTGTGATGCCACAGCACTCTACTAGGGTGATGTAGTAAGACTCTGTCTCAAAAAAAAGGATATATTGGATATTTACCTCTACCTCCAAGATACATCAGTTTAATTGGCACTTTTGGATAACATTACTAACAACTGTTTGCGTAATTTTTTTTTTTTTTGGAGGCAGAGTCTCACTATGTCACCCTCAGTAGAGGGATATGGCATCACAGCTCACAGCAACCTCAGACTCTTGGGCTTAAGTGATTCTCTTGCCTCAGCCTCCCAAGTAGCTGGGACTATGGGCGCCCACCACAATGCCTGGCTATTTTTTGTTGCAGTTGTCGTTGTTGTATAGCAGGCCCGGGCTGGGCTCAAACCTACCAGCCTCAGTGTACATGGCTGGTGCCGTAACCATTGTGCTACAGGAGCCCAGCCAATATATCCTCTTTTTTGAAGGAATGATCTGTAACTTGTTGTGATCAATTAATTGTAAACTCCCCAGGCCTCAGCCTGGCCAAGAGAATTGAGATGTAACAGATGTAAATATTGTGCCAGTTAGGAACGAGTTTGGTTGTCCATGGTGAAAGCTAAGTGTATGAAAGGTTGACCAGATACGTGATATTCAGAGTGTGACAGTCCTCCAACTGATCAGACACTACTTGGGGGGTAGTGTTCCCACTGTAGGAGGGTGGGCATCTAAGACCTGCTCTTAGGAGGTTGTTAGGATGGTGAGAGGACTCAAAATCATGCCTATGAAAAATACTTGAAGAAACAGATTTCTCCCCATGGCACTACGGAAGGCAAAAATAGAGCCAACTGCCTCTTTTTCCGGCTGGAACCATGGCGGCTGTTGAAGAGAAGAAAAAGAAGGTTCCTGCTGTGCCAGAAACCCTTAAAAAAAAAGCGAAAGAATTTCGCAGAGCTGAAAATCAAGCGTCTGAGAAAGAAGTGTGCCCAAAAGATGCTTCGAAAGGCAAGGAGGAAGCTTATCTATGAAAAAGCTAAGCATTATCATAAAGAATATAGGCAGATGTACAGAACTGAGATTCGGATGGCTAGGATGGCAAGAAAAGCTGGCAACTTCTATGTACCTGCAGAACCAAAATTGGCATTTGTCGTCAGGATCAGAGGTATCGATGGTGTGAGTCCAAAGGTCCGAAAAGTGTTGCAGCTTCTTCGCCTTTGCCAGATCTTCAATGGAACTTTTGTTAAGCTCGACAAGGCTTCCATTAACATGCTGAGGACTGTAGAACCATGTATTGCATGGGGGTACCCAAATCTGAAGTCAGTAAATGAGCTAATCTACAAGTGTGGTTATGGCAAAATCAATAAGAAACGAATTGCGTTGACTGATAACAGTTTGATTGCGCAGTCTCTTGGTAAATATGGTATCATCTGCATGCAGGATCTGATTCATGAGATCTATACTGTTGGAAAACGCTTCAAAGAAGCAAATAACTTCTTGTGGCCCTTTAAGTTATCATCTCCATGGGGAGGGATGAAGAAAAAAACAACCCACTTTTTACAAGGTGGAGATGCTGGTAACAGGGAAGATAAAATCAATAGGCTTATTAGAAGAATGAACTAAGGTATCTGCCCTGATTGTTTTTGTAATCTGGTCAGTTAATAAACAGTAACTGCTTTCAAATTGAAAAAAAAAAAAAATAGAGCCAACTGATAGATACCACAGAAATGCAGATTTTAGCTCGAATTGAGGAGTTATTCATGCTAGAACACTCCCAAAATAAAATGAGTTGTTGGAGGAAGTAGTTAAATTTCTAGTAGTAGTAAAAGTAATAGCCTTCCAACAGCTTAAGAAAAGCACAGCCCATGGAAATAGGACATAGCCAGATGTGAAATGTTTCAGGCAGCCCTATTCACTTAGGCTTGTCCTGTTCTGACTCAATTTGCAGTAGCCTCCATCCTGGAATGCTTGTTCACTGTAAAATTTGGTTCCCACTTTTTCTTAAAAAATTAAAGTGTTAGAAGAGTTAAAAGAAAAAAAAAGAAAGGCCATAATTTATTGAAGATTTACAGTGTACCAATTACTATTCTAAATAGTTTACATGAATTAACTGATTGTATCCTCCAAAATCATCCTAGAAAAGAAGGGCGGTGCCCATAGCTCAGTGGCTAGGGCACTGGCCACATACACCGAGGCTGGTGGGTTCAAACCCAGCCTGGGCCAGCTAAAAAACCAACAGTGAAAATTGCTACAACAACAACAACAAAAAATAGCCAAGCATTGCGGCAGATACTTGTAGTCCCAGCTACTTGGGAGGCTGAGGCAAGAGAATCACTTATGCCCAAGAGTTTCAGGTGATTGTGAGTTGTGACACCATAGTACTCTACTCAGGGCAACAGCTTGAGACTCTGTCTCAAAAAAAAAAAAAAAAAAAAAAAAGAAAATCCTAGAAGGAAGTATTATTATCCTCAGTTTAACTATAAGGAAACTGGGCATGTTTCTCACCTTTTGGCTACGATCAAGTGAAGATAAGGAAACTGGGTCTGGGTGCAGTGGCTCAGGCCTGTAATCCCAGTACTTTGGGAGGTCAAGGCAGGAAGACCACTTGAGGCCAGGAGTTTTAGACCAGCCTGAGCAACAAAGCAAGACTCCAGCTCTATACAAAAAGAAAAAAGAGAAAAAAGGGGAAACTGAATTTATTTGCCCAAGGCCAGGCAGCTAGAAAATGGCAAATTTGAATCCACAGAGTCTGACTCTAAAGCTTGAGTTCTATCTATCATTTATTTATTTCTGTGACACAAGGTCTAGCTTTATTGCCCAGCTTGCAGTGAGCTGTGGTCTGGCTTGACAGACAGGTCTCATGCCAGACCACAGCTCACTGTAACCTCCAACTTCCACACTCAAGCAATCTTCCTGCCTCACCTTCCCAAGTAGCTGGGAGGTACAAGACACCACTCCCAGGTAATTTTTTATTTTTATTTTTTAGAGACCGGTGTCTTCTTTTTTTGTCTTAGGCTGATGTTGAGCTCCTGGCTTCAAATGATCTTCCTGCCCTGGCCTCCCAAAGTGCTAGGTTTACAGATATCAGCTGCCATGCTCAGTGTATTTTTAATTTTTATTTTTGTTTCTATTTGTTTGTTTGTGGAGATAGGATCTCCATCTGTTGTCTAAGCTAAAGTACAGTGGCATCATCATAGCTCACAGCAACCTCAAACTCCTGGGCTCAAGCGATCCCCCTATCTTAGCCTCCTGAGTAGCTGGAACTACAGGTGCACCTTACCACATCTGCCAACTATTTCTACTTTTTGTAGGTATGTGGTCCTCCTTGTGTTGCTTAGGCTGGTCTTAAACTCCCAGCCTCAAGTTATCCTTCTGCATCAGCCTCCCAGGTAGCTGGAATTACAGGTGCTTGGGCCACCATTCCTAGTCCAAATCCTATTCAAGTAAAGGCTTGTAGACTAATGATAGGGGTGGGGTGGGGTGAAAGGTGTGCTGGGAGATCAGTTCTGGCTAGGATGAAATTTACATGAGACTAATAGCTACATTTGTTGGACATTTATTGTGTGTCAGGCATTGGACTAAGGATCTCACATACATTAAGAGATAATACAGTAAAGCACCTGTCTGAGGGTTGAGTACATTATAATACTCAATTTACTACTCGCTGGTAAGTTACTACTGTGATCACTTCTAATCCTCTCTACAACTATATTAGATGGGTTTTAGTGTATCCACTTTGTTAATGGAGAAGTGAAGTCTTGAGAGATTAAGTAAATCACCCAAGGTGAAACAGCCAGTTATTCCTGCAGCCAGCAAATGAACTCAAATACATCTGCCTGAACCTATAACCCTATCCTATGCACTTTACCCTGCTTCCCCTCGAGCACCCACTCTTCCAACGTGGAAGTTTTGTGGTTCTCTGAAACCAGACATAAAATGATAACTTTAACTTGAAAAAAGAAGTCTACACAAACTTAGATAAATCTTACAAATTAGTAGAACATTTAGCTATTTGAAGTTAAATCACAAATAGTATGACAAATGTATATCACAAGTACAAGGAAATTGCATCGTTTTTGTCTTTTAACTTTCAAACCCTCTTATTTATCAGCTACAGATAGTCTTCCTGGTTCTTCTCTTTCCAGGTGCCAATAAATGAAGAGAAACTCAGTGTCAGAACAGTGATTATGAAAGTTAAATGGCCCCGAAGGATCAGAAGTGAATAAAAAAGGCTTAGGGGCTACGACTTAAAAGCCTTTGAAGAAAAAAGGACTTGACACCATAATTGCAGTCTCCTGCAGAGGGTTGAACTGTAATTGTGTTCTCTGCCTTAAGTGAGCAGCTGGAAAAGGCTGCTTGGTCTGTTAGAGGTACAGAGAAAAGTCCAGCACTGGTCTACGTAGATATACATGGAAACTGGCCAACAGGCTGGGCACAAATGGTGAAGAAGTAAACCAAGAAAAATCAAACCCAAAGCCTCTGCTACAAGTGCATGAGTACAAATGTGGCCTTCAAGGTGAAGAAACCCCAAGTCAAAAATCTGGCCCATATTGTCCCAATATGTTCATATTATGCATATTTTCAGGCTTGTCAGAAGTCCCCATTTATAGCATGTTCTTCCTATAGACAAAGCTCCTTTAGGCTGTGGCTCATGCCTATAATCCTAACACTCTGGGAAGCATAGGATGCCTTGAGCTCAGGAGTTCAAGACCAGCCTGAGCAATGGGCTAGACGGGTGTTATGGCAGGTGCTTGGCGTCCCAGCTACTCAGGAGGCTGAGGCAGGAGGATCACTTGACCCCAGGAGTTTGAGGTTGCTGTGAGCTAGGCTGATGCCATGGCACTCTAGCTTGGGCAACAGAGTCAGACTATCTCAAAAATAAAGAAATAAAACAAAAATTCAGATAGAACCAGAGAAACAAACCCATGGGGACTTAGCAGAGCCAAATTAGAAACGATTCCATAAGGACCTTTCATAAATAGAACACATAGAATTCCCACAACAAATAACTCAGAGGAGGAACTCAGTCAAAAACAAGAAAGGAAGCAATATCTACAAAAGTCAACAGAGCCAACCATAAATGTAACAAAAGACCAGACACTGAAGGAGACCAACGATATGAAAGTGTATTTAGGAAACAGTAGGGACTCTGACGAGGGGGCTGGAAAGAACATTATAGAAAAGAACAGAGAGAGAATGAGAGATGTGATTTAAAAAAAAATCCAGAAGGTAGTGCAAAAAGGAAAAAGAATACTATGTGAAAGAAAATTTAAGGAATATAAAAACCAGAATGCCTCTAGTAAAAACTTCTAGAGGAGATGTAGAGAGAATGGAAGATAAATATTCAGAGACAAATAATAATGGAGAATTTTCCCAGACATGAATCTACGATTAAAAATTCTAGTTACTTAGAGGCGGAGCAAGATGGCAGCCGAGTAACAGCTTCCTTGCATCTGGGCACCATGAGTCTGGAGAGATAGGACTCCAGGCATCTCTGGCTGGTGGGATCTGCCTATCATCACCCCTGAGAGGATACAGGGAGTCAGCGAGAGACTTCTGGACCCCAAGAGGAGGACTAAAACAGTGGAAAACCGGCAAGTGGTCGCGTGTGTTCAATCCGTCTAAACCCGCCCGCAACTGTAAGTTCAGTAGCAGAGAGACTGCAAACCAGAAAGGCCTTACCTGTGAACTGTTTTGGTGTCTTTGGACTTGGCACTCAGCTGAACTGCCTTGCAGAGAGCCTGAGTGGGAGTGCAGAGAACTTTGGCCTTTGTCTAGGGCCCCAGTCTCAGCCAGACGGAGCTAAAAGTGTTTGGCTCTGGGTCACAGGCAGCCACTGTGAGCGATCTGCCCCGGCAAGCTCCGCCCTCAGGGGCGCAGAGCTAGAATTGGGTGGGAACTGGTAACCCAGTGACCAAGTAGCCTAAGGTGGGGTCTGAGCCGCCTTGCAGCACTAATGCTCGGGGGCAGAGGGAGACCAGTTTTGGCACACAGGGTAAGTGGATAGCCACTTCAGCAGTGATTCCAGCGACAAGCACTTCCCTGGGAAAGCTTCTGCTCAGCAAGTGAACAATTTCAAAGAGCCTTTTAAGTGGGCTGAAGAGAGATTTAGGGTGTCTACCCGCTGGGGTTTGAGAAACTAGCAGCCTCCAGTCGTATCAGAACTGTGATTAACATCTCATACACCAGAAGACCACATGTTGCCCAGACAATATTCAATAACATATATATACTGCTTTGTTTTTGGTTGTGGTTGGTTTTTTTTTGTTTGTTTGTTTTGTTTTTTTGGGTTGGTGGTTTTTCTTGTTTATTTTGATGTTGTAGATTGTTGTCTTGTTTTTTAAGTTCAACCTTTTCCATACAGATCCTTTTTCTTTCTCAATTTTGCTAGTTTAATTATAATTTCCCATTGCTGCCTATTTCAATAATTAGAACTTCATTTTTGTTAGTGTTTCAACCGCTATTATTTGGTTTTCCACCCAATTTTATCCCGTAAAGTTTTCTGTTTGCTTGTTTTGGTTTGATTTATAGCATTTTTGTCTTTCCTCTCTACGTGGTGGAGGTGGGGTACTGTGTCTGATCAGGTTAGCAAAGAGCTGCTGACCTCAAGGGAACCACCCAACTGGGCACCCCCAGAAGGTGAGTTTTTTTTAAGGTTGTATCAAAGTACCCTACTGTACACCTATATTGCTCTGTCTCCCTCTTTCTGTCCCTCTCTTCTTTTTGTCAATATTCCTTTTACCCACCCCATCTCCTTTCTCTGTTTTTCTTTTTTTTTCTTATCACTCGGTCCTCCTTTCTTTCATCCCTTTTTTGCTCCTCAACCTTCTCACCCTTCTGGTCCTGTAACCCTTAGTCCACAGGCACAAGAACTTAAAGAGCAAGAGGAAGTGAAAGGAAAATTAGGGCAAGGAAACAGTTAAAAGAAATCACTCATGAGGAAGAATCAGCAGAAAACTCCAGGCAACATGAAGAACCAGTCCAGAACAACCCAGCCAAGGGACCATGAGGTAGCTACTGCAGAGGATTCCACCTATAAAGAAATGTTAGGAATGACAGAAAGGGAATTTAGAATACACATGTTGCAAACAATGAAAGAAATGATGGAAACAATGAAGGAAACTGCTAATAAAGTGGAAAATAACCAAAAGGAAATTCAAAAACAGAATCAAATAAGAGATGAACAATATGAAGAATATAAAAAGGATATAGCAGAGCTGAAGGAAATGAAACAGTCAATCAGGGAACTTAAAGATGCAATGGAAAGTATCAGCAACAGGTTAGACCATGCAGAAGAAAGAATTTCAGAGGTAGAAGACAAAGTTTTTGAGATAACTCAGATAGTAAAAGAGGCAGAAAAGAAGAGAGAGAAAGCAGAACGTTCCCTGTCAGAATTATGGGACTTTCTGAAGCGTTCCAACATACGAGTTATAGGAATTCCAGAAGGGGAAGAAGAATGCCCCAGAGGAATGGAAGCCATACTAGAGAATATTATAAATGAAAATTTCCCAAATCTCACCAAAGATTCTGACACACTGCTTTCAGAGGGCTATCGGACCCCAGGTCGCCTCAACTCTAACCGAACTTCTCCAAGACACATTGTGATGAACCTGTCCAAAGTCAAGACAAAAGAAAAGATTCTGCAAGCTGCCAGGAGTAAGCGCCAGTTGACCTACAGGGGCAAATCCATCAGAGTGACCGCAGACTTCTCTAATGAAACTTTCCAGGCAAGAAGACAATGGTCATCTACCTTTAATCTACTTAAACAGAACAATTTCCAGCCCAGAATTCTGTACCCTGCTAAGCTAAGCTTAAAAATTGACGGAGAAATCAAATCATTTACGGATATACAAATATTGAGGAAATTCGCCACAACAAGACCAGCTGTACAGGAAATACTTCAACCTGTTCTGCACACTGACCACCACAATGGATCAGCAGCAAAGTAAGAACTCAGAAATTAAAGGACAGAACCTAACCTCCACACTGATGCAAAAGATAAAACTAAGCAATGGACTCTCACAAAATAAGACGAATAGAATACTACCACACTTATCAATTATCTCCATAAATGTTAATGGCTTGAATTCCCCACTGAAGAGACATAGATTGGTTGACTGGATTAAAAAACACAAGCCATCCATTTGCTGTCTGCAAGAAACACACCTGACTTCAAATGACAAATTAAAGCTCGGAGTCAAGGGTTGGAAGACAATTTTTCAGGCAAATGGAATTCAGAAGAAAAGAGGAGTTGCGATCTTATTTTCAGATACATGTGGATTTAAAGCAACTAAAGTCAAAAAAGACAAAGATGGTGACTTTATATTGGTCAAGGGAAAAATACAACAAGAAGATATTTCAATTCTAAATATTTGTGCACCCAATTTAAATGCTCCCAGATTCTTAAAACAGACCTTACTCAGTCTGAGCAATATGATATCTGATAATACCATAATAACAGGGGACCTTAACCCTCCTCTTACAGAGCTGGACAGATCCTCTAAACAGAAATTAAACAAGGATATAAGAGATTTAAATGAGACCCTAGAACAACTGTGCTTGATAGATGCATATAGAACACTCCATCTCAAAGATAAAGAGTATACATTCTTCTCATCACCCCATGGAACATTCTCCAAAATTGATCATATCCTGGGACACAAAACAAATATCAACAGAATCAAAAGAATTGAAATTTTAAGTTGTATCTTCTCAGACCATAAGGCACTAAAGGTGAAACTCAACTCTAACAAAAATGGTCGACCCCACCCAAAGGCATGGAAATTAAACAATCTTCTGTTGAATAACAGATGGGTGCAGGAAGAAAGAAAACAGGTAATCATTAACTTCTTTGAGCATAACAACAATGAAGACACAAGCTACCAAAACCTGTGGGATACTGCAAAAGCAGTTTTGAGAGGAAAATTCATCGCTTTAGATGCCTACATTCGAAAAACAGAAAGAGAGCACATCAACAATCTCACAAGAGATCTTATGGAATTGGAAAAAGAAGAACAATCTAAGCCTAAACTCAGTAGAAGAAGAGAAATATCCAAAATCAAATCAGAGACCAATGAAATTGAAAACAAAAGAATCATTCAGAAAATTCATGAAACAAGGAGTTGGTTTTTTGAAAAAATTAATAAAATAAATAAACCATTGGTCAGACTAACGAGGAATAGAAAAGTAAAATCTCTAGTAACCTCAATCAGAAATGATAAAGGGGAAATAACAACTGATCCCACAGAGATACAAGAGATCATTTCTGAATACTACCAAAACTCTATGCCCAGAAATTTGACAATGTGTAAGAAATGGATCAATATTTGGAATCACACCCTCTCCCTAGACTCAGCCAGGAAGAAATAGAGCTCCTGAACAGATCAATTTCAAGCACTGAGATCAAAGAAACAATAAAAAAGCTTCCAACCAAAAAATGCCCTGGTCCAGATGGCTTCACTCCAGAATTCTATCAAACCTTCAAGGAAGAGCTTATTCCTGTACTGCAGAAATTATTCCAAAAAATTGAGGAAGAAGGAATCTTCCCCAACACATTCTATGAACCAAACATCACCCTGATACCAAAACCAGGAAAAGACCCAAACAAAAAGGAGAATTTCAGACCAATCTCACTCATGAACATAGACACAAAAATTCTCAACAAAATCCTAGCCAATAGATTACAGCTTATCATCAAAAAAGTCATTCATCATGATCAAGTAGGCTTCATCCCAGGGATGCAAGGCTGGTTTAACATACGCAAGTCTATAAACGTTATCCACCATATTAACAGAGGCAAAAATAAAGATCACATGATCATCTCAATAGATGCAGAAAAAGCATTTGATAAAATCCATCATCCTTTTCTAATTAGAACACTGAAGAGTATAGGCATAGGTGGCACATTTCTAAAACTGATTGAAGCTATCTATGACAAACCCACAGCCAATATTTTACTGAATGGAGTAAAACTCAAAGCTTTTCCTCTTAGAACTGGAACCAGACAAGGTTGTCCTCTGTCACCTTTACTATTCAACGTAGTGCTGGCAGTTCTAGCCAATACAATTAGGCAAGACAAGGAAATAAAGGGAATCCAAATGGGAGCAGAGGAGGTCAAACTCTCCCTCTTTGCTGACGACATGATCTTATACTTAGAGAACCCCAAAGACTCAACCACAAGACTCCTAGAAGTCATCAAAAAATACAGTAATGTTTCAGGATATAAAATCAATGTCCACAAGTCAGTAGCCTTTGTGTACACCAATAACAGTCAAGATGAGAAGCTAATTAAGGACACAACTCCCTTCACCATAGTTTCAAAGAAAATGAAATACCTAGGAATATACCTAATGAAGGAGGTGAAGGACCTTTATAAAGAAAACTATGAAATCCTCAGAAATGAAATAGCAGAGGATATTAACAAATGGAAGAACATACCATGCTCATGGATGGGAAGAATCAACATTGTTAAAATGTCTATACTTCCCAAAGCAATCTACATATTCAATGCCATTCCTATCAAAATACCAACATTGTACTTTCAAGATTTGGAAAAAATGATTCTGCGTTTTGTATGGAACCGGAAAACACCCTGTATAGCTAAGGCAGTTCTCTGTAACAAAAATAAAGCTGGGGGCATCAGCATACCAGATTTTAGTCTGTACTACAAAGCCATAGTGCTCAAGACAGCATGGTACTGGCACAAAAACAGAGACATAGACACTTGGAATCGAATTGAACACCAAGAAATGAAACTAACATCTTACAACCACCTAATCTTTGATAAACCAAACAAGAACATACCTTGGGGGAAAGACTCCCTATTCAATAAATGGTGTTGGGAGAACTGGATGTCTACATGTAAAAGACTGAAACTCGACCCACACCTTTCCCCACTCACAAAAATTGATTAAAGATGGATAAAGGACTTAAATTTAAGGCATGAAACAATAAAAATCCTCCAAGAAAGCATAGGAAAAACACTGGAAGATATTGGCTTGGGGAAAGACTTCATGAAGAAGACTGCCATGGCAATTGCAACAACAACAAAAATAAACAAATGGGACTTCATTAAACTGAAAAGCTTGTGTACAGCTAAGGAGACAATAACCAAAGCAAAGAGACAACCTACACAATGGGAAAGGATATTTGCATATTTTCAATCAGACAAAAGCTTGATAACTAGGATCTATAGAGAACTCAAATTAATCCACATGAAAAAAGCCAACAATCCCATATATCAATGAGCAAGAGACATGAATAGAACTTTCTCTAAAGACGACAGACGAATGGCTAACAAACCCATGAAAAAATGTTCATCATCTCTATATATTAGAGAAATGCAAATCAAAACAACCCCGAGATATCATCTAACCCCAGTGAGAATGGCCCACATCACAAAATCTCAAAACTGCAGATGCTGGCGTGGATGTGAAAAGAAGGGAACACTTTTACACTGCTGGTGGGACTGCAAACTAGTACAACCTTTCTGGAAGGAAGTATGGAGAAACCTCAAAGCATTCAAGCTAGACCTCCCATTTGATCCTGCAATCCCATTACTGGGCATCTACCCAGAAGGAAAGAAATCCTTTTATCATAAGGACACTTGTACTAGACTGTTTATTGCAGCTCAATTTACAATCGCCAAAATGTGGAAACAGCCTAAATGCCCACCAACCCAGGAATGGATTAACAAGCTATGGTATATGTATACCATGGAATACTATTCAGCCATTCAAAAAAATGGAGACTTTACATCCTTCGTATTAACCTGGATGGACGTGGAGGACATTATTCTTAGTAAAGCATCACAAGAATGGAGAAGCATGAATCCTATGTACTCAATTTTGATATGAGGACAACTAATGACAATTATGGTTATCGGGGGGGGGGAACAGAAAGAGGGAAGGAGGGAGGTGGGTGGGGCCTTGGTGTGTGTCACACTTTATGGGGGCAAGACATGATTGCAAGAGGGACTTTACCTAACAATTGCAATCAGTGTAACCTGGCTTATTGTACCCTCAATGAATCCCCAACAATAAAAAAGAAAAAAAAAAAGACAGAAAAAAAATTCTAGTTACTCTTAATTAGGATACATACAAGCAAAATAACACTTACATGCACTGAAGTTAAACAGTAGAAATCAAAGACAACTAGCAAATATCCAAAAGTACTGAAAGGATGGAAGGGTAGGAACTGGGGAACAGATCAGGGTCAGGTTCAGACGGTCCCGGATTTCTCTTCAGTAGGCTTGTCATTAGCACTTTACCAGATCTGAAATTTGGACATCGAAGCTCAGTGTAGTTAGGGGTATTTCTTCTCAATAGCTACAGTGCTCAGATACAGGCAGCAGGGATAGCTCTTCCATTATTTCTGCTACCAGGTTTCCAGACAGAAGGAGAGTTTGAAGAAGACCCAGTGAAAATGAAGCTTCCATTAGGGAGAAAACAAGTAGCATAAAAGTTATTATATCCTCATGTTGCTCTTTGAAAAATTGTGGACATTCTTTCTGCACAGAGCCAGAGCCAGTCTCTCGGTGACAAACTCTGTTCAGTAGAACTACGTGATCCCTTTACTGACCTTCCGTTTGTCAGCCTGTCTCTTACTTCTATTCTCCCTCATCACCCATTGCTTAGAAACTCTTTTTTCTTTTTTTGAGACAGAGTCTCACTCTGTGCACTGGATAGGGTGTCGAGGCATCCTAGCTCACAGCAACCTCAAACTCCTAGGCCCAAGCAATCCTCCTGTCTCAGTCTCCCAAATAGCTAAGACTACAAGCAACTGCCACAATGCCCTTCTAGTTTTTTGATTTTTAGTAGCGACGGGGTCTTGCTCTTGCTCAGACTGGTCTGGAACTCCTGAGAGCGAACAATCCACCTGTGTTGGCCTCCCAATGTGCTGGGACTACAGGTGCAGCCATCACCCCCAGCCAGCTTAGAAACTCTTTATTCTATACCTTAGAACACTCGTGTGCTATGAGAGGATCTTAGATGTGCTGTGAAATTTTTAAAAATCATTGATTAAGTTCTTTTACTTTTTAATTTTTTTATTTTCACATATACATGTGTTCACTAGGCTCCCACTTTTTGCCTTCACAAAATTAAAAAGCTTAAAATGTAACAACAATAACAATGTTTAAGGTAGGGAACAGAAACAAAAACCTTGCAAAGACCGAATGAAATCAAATACATTCAGAAAAGAAATCAGACAATTGCTGCAACAAAGTATTAAGCAATAATAATAATAGTAATGCAAAGAAAGTAACATTCACATTGTCAAGTAAGAGTCGGTAGGGCGCCGGCCCCATATACCGAGGGTGGCGGGTTCAAACCCGGCCCCGGCTGAACTGCAAACCAAAAAATAGCTGGGCGTTGTGGCGGGCGCCTGTAGTCCCAGCTACTCAGGAGGCTGAGGCAAGAGAATCGCTTAAGCCCAGGAGTTGGAGGTTGCTGTGAGCTGTGTGATGCCACGGCACTCTATCGAGGGTGATAAAGTGAGACTCTGTCTCTACAAAAAAAAAAAAAAAGAGTATGTCTATTATAGACTGCTTTGACTCTGAGTTTCAGTATGGAGTCAGATTAACCTCTTCTTATTATTTTTTTCCCAAAGTATCAAAGAAGAGAAAACTAATATTTATAAACAAAAATAAAAGATAATTTTTGAAAACAGATCATGCCAAATCTTATAGACAATAGAAAAAGAGAAATACTTCAAAATAATTCTACTTAATCTGGATACACCTGATGGTTAAGTTATTATCAAAAGAAGTTCAAGGCACAGTAAGTATATTCCTTTTTCTTTTTTTTACTCTTTTTTTTTTTTGATCAACATAATTTAAGTGTGATATGGAAGTTTAACTATAGGTTTGAGTGTGCTGTGAGGTTTAAAAAAAAAAAAAGGTTGAAAAACATTGCTTTACACTTTTTTTTTTTTTTTAGTTTCCTTCAGATTTTGCCACAAGATGGAAACAGCTACTGAAGGAGGAGAGTTAACAGCAGCCAGAAATGTACCTGGAGAGGTCAAGTTTGAACAATGCTACAAACGCAGATATACAAAAATAGAGTATCCCTTATTTTCCACAACTGACTGAAACCTCTCTTGAGCACTGGATCTACAGATGGAAGGTGGGAACGTAAGCCTGCCATTTTAAGGTATCTCCATTTCTCCTGTTTCTTTCTTTCTTTTCTTTGCTTTCTAAAATTGAGATAGGGTCTCTCACTCTGTTGCTCCTGCTGGAGTGACATGGTGTTATCATAGCTCACTGCGACCTCGACCTCTTGGGCTCAAGGCAGCCTCCTGCCTCAGTCTCCCAAGTAGCTGGGACTACAGGCGTGCTCCACTGTGCCTGACTAATTTTCTTGTTTTTTGTAGAGACAAAACTTATCTGTCTTCCTCAGGGTGGTCTCAGACTTCTGGCCTCTGCCCCCCAAAATGCTAGGATTACAGACGAAAGACACCACTTTCTGCATGTTTCAACACTGCATTCCAGGTAAGTGTATTTGGGAAGTCTTCCAGAATCCACTCCTAGCTCAGTGCCTGTAGTTCAGTGGTTAGGGCGCCAGCCACATACACCTGGGCTGGTGGGTTCAAACCCAGCCCAGGTGTGGTAAACAACAATGACAAGTACCAAAAAAAAAAAAAAAAATAGCCGGGTGTTGTGATGGGTGCCTGTAGTCCCAACTACTTGGGAGGCTGAGGCCAGAGAATTGCTTAAGCCCAAGAATTAGAGGTTGCTGTGAGCTGTGACGCCACAGCACTCTACCGAGGATGGCACAGTAAGACTCTGTCTCAAAAAAAAAAAAAAAAACCCAAACCAGAATCCACTTCTGAATTTTCAGTCGTTAGCTTTACCACACATTTTTTATCTCCACCTTCATTTCTTTTTTTCCTTTATTTTAAAATTTTACGGGGATACAAATTTTTTTTCATGGATACCTTGTATAATGCTTAAGTCAGAGCTTTTAGTGTGCCCATCACCAGAACAATGTTCATTGTACTGATAAGTAAGATTTTATTCCTCATCCCCACCCCACTCTCGGTTTCCAGGGTCCTTTACAGCTCTTTGTGCTTGTGTGTGCCCATCTGTTAGCTCCCAATTATAAGTAACAACATATCTACACTCATTTCTTCTATTCCCAATCTTACTGTCCTTGGGAGGGTTCCTTATTCTAGGTCCTATTTCTCACAACTCAAGTATAAGATGGGGAATAGGAAGACTTCGGACATGCAAAGACTCAAAAGACAAACAAAATGGGTGGCACCTGTGGCTCAAAGGGGTAGGGCGCCAGCCCCATATACCGAGGGTGGCAGGTTCAAACCCAGCTCCGGCCAAACTGCAACAACAAAAAAATAGCCAGGCGTTGTGGCGGGCGCCTGTAGTCCCAGCTACTCGGGAGGCTGAGGAAAGAGAATCACGTAAGCCCAAGAGTTAGAGGTTGCTGTGAGCCGTGTGACGCCACGGCACTCTACCGAGGGCGGTACAGTGAGACTCTGTCTCTACAAAAAAAAAAACAAAACAAAACTATAATGTAAGCTTATTTTGGTAATTCAAATAACCGTGAATACTAGATCATTTAAACCGGTAATTAAATACTAGATCATTTAAAAACTACAATGTAAGCTTATTTTGGTAATTCAGATAACCGTGAAATGTGAGAACACTGATAGCTACATCACATAAACAATCCAGCTATACTGCTCTCAGACTTCCTGTTTAGCATGTGTCCTGAATACATAAAGAGCAAAAATAGAAACTTCTCTTACTGAGACTGTTAATATCATAGCATACAACATAGCTACTTGCTGAGGTGTTATAACAGGCCCTATTTTTATAGAATCCTAAAAGTCCCATGAAAATAAGAGAAACATCAGCTAGTGAGCAAATACCATGCCAAACACAGTTCACTGACAATCTTAGATTATGAACTATTTTGATTAAACGAAAAATTTCAGATATTGATTTATTGTGCAAACAGGCAGCATTGCTTCACAAATAGGAAAAGACTTCCAGACGACGCTTCCCTCCTAATCCTGTCATCCTCACTATGCACATTACATATTTTCCATGTTATTTTAAGAGAGATGCACTACACAGAGTACCTAGGGGGATAAAGTTTTATCTACACTGAAATCAAACGTGGGATAAGTAAGGTTATCAGAAAGGAGTTTTGGCATTAATGTGTATTTGTCGATCTAAGAAGATTTTGTTCTGTAAAGGGGGAAAATAGAGGATGTCTGCTTCCTTAGAATCGCCATAATCATGCACTTTATTCTTTTTTTCCTTACTGTCACTGAAGACGGAACACACTTTATTCTTAAATTAAGGGACTGATTTACAGCATAAGTAAATCTTTTAACAATGTAAAAGACAAATAAAGCAATCCCAGAAATCTAAGAATAAACAGTTCTTCTATACAAAAGACATTTAGTTTTTTTTTTTTTTTGCCTTTTCTTGCAAATAGACAAAAGACCAGTGCAGAAAGATAATTAGTTTTAAACCTAAGTAACATTTATGGACCATGGAGAACTCAAAATTGGAGGGCCAAAAGAAGTAGGCAAAATAAAAATAACTACCATTAAAAACTCTTTCCTGGCTAGGCACCTGTAGCTCAAGCAGCTAGGGCACCAGCCACATACAATGGAGCTGGTGGGTTCAAATCCAGCCGGGGCCTGCCAAACAATGACAATTTCAACTTAAAAAAATAGCTGGGTGTTGTGGTGGATGTCTGCAGTCCCAGCTACTTGGGAGACTGAGGCAAGAGAATTGCTTAAGCTCAAGAGTTTGAGGTTGCTTTGAGCTGTGATATCACAGCACCCTATTGAGGGTGACAGCTTGAAGCTCTGTCTCCAAAAAACAAACAAAAAAAAAACTTTTTTGATGGTCAGGCTGACCTTGCTGTCCTATTTGCCACTTTTATAAACCCACCAGTCTGATTAAGGACCCTATCTTTAAGAAAAACTTTTAAACCATGCATTTTTTAGAGTTATTGCAACAATAACACTGCTGTAGCCTAACAATTGATACTTGCAGATCAATGGTCCAGAAGATTATTAAACCTTCTATCAGCAAAACAGCAACAACATCTCTTGAGACCATGCTCCATTAACTTCCATTAAGGGTAGATTTCAGCTGAAAATTCTTTACTTCACTATTTGGAACTAGCACGTTTGTTTTGAAATTATACTAAGGTTTTATAAACAGTCTCAGTGAATCTAATGACTTTACCTAATACCTATGTCTGAAATAGAATAAGTTTTAGGGAAAACAACATATGTTAACTATAAAACTGGGTCATAGTTTCCTAACAATCAGTTACAAGGAAAATACACTTCCACTGCGCATCACAAGAATTAAAGCAGTTTATTTATTTTTTAGAGGCAGAATCTCACTATTTCACCCTCGGTAGAGTGCTGAGGCGTCACAGCTCACAGCAACCTCTAACTCTTGAGCGCAAGCGAGCCTCTTGCCTCAGCCTGCCTAGTAGCTGGGACTACAGGGGCCCGCGACAACTCCCAGCTATTTTTTTGTTGCAGTTTGGCCGGGGCGGGTGTGAAGCCCAGTGAGCCCAGTAATTAAAGCAGTTTAAAAACTCAAAGTCCAACCATAATGTATTACTCCATTAAAGGTGTTCCCTTTGGGTTCTAAGAAGGGCTCTGGTATCACAACAGAAATTATTCCAATCTCTAGGCCTCCCTTATTACTTAATTTTTTTAAACCCAGAAAGGCCTGTTTGAGGAAACTGACAGACGGTAGAAAGACAGATTTTGGAGCAGACTGGCCAAATTTAAAATAACTGTACAGAGCAAAGAGAACTCCAAGCTTTTAATTGCCCCAAGCTGAGCGGGGAAAGGGGAGGGATTCTTACCTGCCAGCGGCCATAGGTGAGGAGGACCATGGAAATGGGGATGGCGGTGCCGGACATGGCATGCGTGGAGGGCATGCTGTACTCGGAGTTGTAGAAGACCTCCAACTTCACCAGGGGCGGCGAGGCGGCGGGGCCAGCGGATGATGTCTTTGGTGCACTGGCCCAGGAACATGACCAGCACCCAGATGACCACGAGCCTCCGGCCCACCAGGGGGTCCAGGTTCCAGATCCAGAAGGGGAAGAACATGATGTAAAAGAGTTCGTTGCCCAACTCTGGGCCGAAGCAGAACAGGTAGTAGAGCGGCCCGTTGCTCACGGAGGCCAGCTCGCCCTCCTCGCCCGTCAGCGAGTTGCGCGCGCGCGCGCGGTGGCGAGGCCGGGCCCAGCTGGGCGGCCAGCCTGTTCCGCAGGCCGTTGGGGGCCCCACCGCCGCTCGGCGTGGCGGGGCACTGATTGCGGTCGCTCCCTGGGCGGCCGCGCCTCCCCCGGGGCCCTCGCCTGCCGCTCTCGCCGCCGGGGGTCTCCGGCTCGGGGCGCCTCCGCCTCCTCATTCTCCCTCAGGTCGGCGGAGCGGCTTGGCAGCGCTTCCACCCCGCACAGCCGCTGGAAACGGGCCACTTTCTGCGGCTCCTGCAGCCAGCCGGCCAGTCGGGCCAGGCGCTGCCTCAGCGACATGATAACGGGACCCGCCGGGACGGCAGGCTGGCCCCCCGCGAAGCCCGGAACTGTCCCCGCGCGCCCGGTCAGCAGCAGCGGCAGCTGCGCCTCCCTCTAACCGCGCGAGTCCGACGGGTGACGGCGCCACAGGCTGCAGAGACCGCTGCGCGCCCCCGCCCCGCGCGCCCCGCCTCCTCCCACGGCCTCCACGCGCCCGCGCACTTGTGTAGTTACATTGGACTGAGATCCTCCTCTTAGTTCACAGCTGTTACTTTAGCTCACACCCAGAATCAGACACATTTGCAAAAGATTTTCATTGCTTAAGAATTTATGATGCAATTATTTCTCTTATATGTTGCAAGTTTCAGGTTGTCCACATCTGGACATTCCTGTTCATCAGGAGTTTGAGGTTGCCGTGAGCTATGAGGGATGATGCCATGACGCTCCAGTTGGGGCATCAGAGCCAGACTCAGTCTCAAAAAACAAACACAAAAACACATAAAAATATAACTTATTAAAATTTAAAACTAGCATTTTTTTTTTCAGACAGAGTCTCACTATGTTGCACTTGGTAGAGTGCCATGGCATCACAGCTCACAGCTCAAACTCTTGGGCTTAAGCGATTCTCTTGCCTCTGCCTCCCAAGAAGCTGGGAATACAGGCGCCCACCACAACGCCCAGCTATTTTTTTGTTGTAGTTGTCATTGTAGCACTTAAATAAAATTACGTTAATAATGATAAATAAAATATAATTTAGTGAAATAAAATGTATTATGTAACAATAAATATAACATGTAGATGACTTATTTTAAAATTTTAATATAGCTTATCAGATTTTTGAAATGTAAAACAGCTGTTACTGGTGGGTAGCTTGATGGTGATAAGAAATACAATTTTTAGAATTGAAACTAACAAGTAGTGGATGTGGAGAAAAGGGAACACTTTCACACTGTTGGTGAGACTGCAAACTATTACAGCCTCTTTGGAAAAAGTATAGAGAATCCTCAAAGAACTCAAAATAGTCCTTCCATTTGATCCTGCAATCCCATTACTAGGCATCTACCCCAAATAAAAATAATCATTTTATTGTAGGGACAATTTGTACTAGATTGTTTATCGCAGCTCAATTTACAGTTGCCAAGATGTGGAAATAACCAAAGTGCCCATCGACCCAGGAGTGGTATATGTATACTATGGAATACTATTCAGCTATTAAAAGGTGGAGACTTTGCATCTTTTACATTAACCTTGATGGAGTTGAAATACGTTCTTCTTAGTAAAGTATCACAAGAATGGAAAAGCAAGTATCCAGTGTACTCAATTCCAATATGAAGCAGTAGATGAACTAATACATACCCTCATAAGAGAAAAATTCAATTCAATTCAAGTTGGGGGGAGGGGAGGGGAGAGGAGGGAGAGGATTGCTATGCTCCCATCTAATGGGCACAATGTAAGGGTATATGACACACCTCCTAGGGGTGAGACAATTACAACAGGGACCTTACCTGACAAACACAAACATTGTAACCTAATCGTTTAATCTAAACATATATATACATATATAAACAAATCAATCAACAAAAGGAATTAATGAATAGTAAGCATAGCAGAAGCAAAGGCCCAGAACTGAGAAAACTCACAGTGTGTGGTTTGGCATTAGTGAGTGGATCAAGGAGGCTACAGCATATGGTGTTGAGGTCACACGGGGTCAAACTAGTGAGGGCCTTGAATCTCCTGTTAGTCTGAGCAGTTGCATTTCATACTGTGGTTAGTGGGAAGCTGTGATGTGTCTGAGCAGGGATCTGATTGTGAATCGTGTGGGAACGACTCTCACAATGACGTGGAGCAGCAACCAGGAGCAGGGGGAATCGCACCTAATAGCACAGAATATAGAACTTTTAAAATGCTTTCTATTATATTTTATCACTGTGAAATACAGTGTAAATGCAAGCTTAAAACACAGTAGGTATATATAGTGTAAAGAATGATAAACATCAGCTCTTAAACTTATAAAATACAATACTTTTTTGCAACTTATTAATACATTCCAAAGTGTTACGCTCTATTTTTAGTTTCACCTCTGTTTGACTTTGACCTAAGGACACCAGACTCTAATTTTTCTGTGATAGCTTTCCCCCCACTTAGCATGTTTGAGCTTCTCATCTATATTTGTGCCTATACTTTATCCATTTTCACTGCTATATAGTGTTCCATCTTTTGAATACACTAGTTTTACCTTTCTGTGATGTTTCTAGTTTTTTCTATTAAGAATAGTCCAGCCAAGAAATTCTCACATATGCTTGCTGGTGTTTGTGTAAAAGTTTCTCTACGGTAAATACCTAGAGTGAAATCACTGGGTCATTAGAAATGCCATTTTTAACTTACAAAACAATACTAAATTGATATCCAAAGTCATTAGCAAATTTTTGGTCACATCAGGAGTGTATGAGCATTTCTCTGGCTCCAATTCCTTATCAAAAATTAACAAATTTAAGAGGCCAGGGGTGGTGGCACCCATTCTAGCACTTGGGAGGCAGAGGTGGGTGGATTGCCTGAGGTCACAGGTTCCAGACCAGCCTGAGCCAGAATGAGACCTTGTCTCTAAAAATAGCTGGGCATTGTGGTGGGCACCTGTCATCCCAGCTACTTGGGAGGCTGAGACAAAAGAACAGCTTAAGCCCAGGAGTTTGAGGTTGCTGTGAGCGCTGACACCACAGCCCTCTACCAAAGGTGATAAAGTGAGACTCTGTCTCAAAAAAAAAATTTAACTGATGGGCAGTGCTTGTGACTCAGTGAGTAGGGTGCCAGTCCCATATACTGATGGTGGTGGGTTCAAACCCAGCCCCGGCCAAACTGCAACAAAAAATAACCGGGCGTTGTGGCAGGCACCAGTAGTCCCAGCTACTTGTGAGGCTGAGGCAAGGGAATTGCCTAAGCCCAAGAGCTTGAGGTTGCCATGACCTGTGACGTCACAGCACTCTACCAAGGGTAACAGAGTGAGACTCTGTCCCTCAAAAAACAAAAAAATTAACTGATTTAAAAAGACACAGTGTTTCATACCTGTAATCCTAGCACTCTGGGAGGCCAAAGTATGTGGATTGCTTGAGCTCAGGAGTTTGAGACCAACCTGAGCCAGAGCAAGACCCTTGTCTCTACTAAAAATAGAAAACCCAGCCAGGCATCGTAGTGAGTACCTGTAGTCGCTGGTACTTGGGAGGCTGAGGCAGGAGGATCATTTGAGCCCAGAAGTACCTGTAGTCGCTGGTACTTGGGAGGCTGAGGCAGGAGGATCATTTGAGCCCAGAAGTTTGAGGTTGCTGTGAGCTATGATGCCATGGCATTCAAATCCAGGGCGACTGAGTGAGACTCCATCTCAAAAAAAAAAATTGTTTTTGGCAATCTGGTAGGTGTAAAGTAGCCTCTCCCTGGTTTTAGCTTGTGTTTATCTTATCACTAATATCACTAATGAGTTTGAGAATCTTTCCATATGTTTATGGGTCATCCGTGCTTCCCATCTTTGAAATATCTATTGTATATTTTCCCACTCTTCGGCTGTTTTATGTTTTCCTTACTGATCTACCAGGATACCTCTGTCTTAAATCAGAGTTCCATGCATCTGTGGGCTTGTTAGACATGCATCTTTTGGTGAATTCATTTTTTACTTCTTTGAATATTTGTGTTTGGCAGGCTGAAAAACTATCTTCAGGGAATATTTCGTCACAGGGATTTACAAGAGATTCTGGACATCAGTAGGTTATCGCTGAGGATTGGTATGCTACCAGAGGGAGCCCACAGTGACTCAAATCCAGCATAGTCCCCTTCAAGCATGCGCAGGGAAGGGGGTCCCAATTGACTTTCATGGTATTTTCCACTATTACGTACATCAAGGTCTCAGGGTTTTGAAACATTTTTGCAATAGGTCACATATTCCCTTGGGTATTTCATTATTTTAATTTCATTTTCCCATATCACTGAATATAATAACACACATCATAAAACAAAATAACTGGCCAGGCAGTTGGCTCACACCTGTAATCCTAGCAATCTGGGAGGCCACGGTGTGTGAATTGCTTGAGCTCAGGAGCTCAGCACCAGCCTGAGCAAGAGCTGACCCCATCTCTAGTAAAAATAGAAAAACTAGCTGGTTGTTGTGGCAGGTGCCTATAGTCCCAGCTACTTGGGAGGCTGAGGCAGGAGGATCTCTTGAACCCAGGAGTTTGAGGTTGCTGTGAGCTAGGCTGATGCCATCGCACTCTAGACTGGACAACAGAATGAGAATCTTTCTCAAAAAACAAAACAAAACAAAAAAACTAATCTTATGTTACTCCTATTCAGTGACCTACCTGATTCATTACAGCCCAGCCACGGCACTCTTACCCCTTCCCTGTGTTTGGGAACCAACCTTGATAGTGAAAAGGTAAGTTTATCAGCTTTACTTCCTATGAGTTAAGCTTGGCCTATTCTAATCTCATCTGCCAGAACTAGCAATGGGCTTCTGCTACCTCATAAGCCCTCGCTGCTAGTGATAAGGGTTATATTTTGTTCTTTATCGTCTAGTTTCTGAAAACTAGTTCCTCTACAACCACATTCCTTCAAGTGAGCAAAGTTCTGTCCTGAAAGCCAGACAGTGATTATGGACTCTGTACCTTGCTCCTCAAGACACTAACACTAGGAATAAAGCAACTTTCTTAGCTCAGTTTTGGTTTGTTTGTTTGTTTTACTCACACTGCCTTCTGGGATGGGATAATCTTAGACTATGGACAGGCTGCAGGCCAAAATCCTTGGCTGCTTCTTTCTTTGTCCTGGCTACTAGGACCATATTTTATGTTCATTCTTTTTTTTTTGAGACAGAACTTCAAGCTGTTGCCCTGGGTAGAGTGCTGTGGCATCACAGCTCACAGCAACCTCAAACTCTTGGGCTTAAGCGATTCTCTTGCCTCAGCCTCCCGAGTAGCTGGGACTACAGGTGCCTGTCACAATACCCAGCTATTTTTTGGTTGTAGTTGTCATTGTTGTTTGGCGGGCCCAGGCTGGCTTCCAACCCGACAGCTCTCGTGTATGTGGCTGGTGCCTTAGCCACTTGAGCTACAGGTGCCAAGCCACATTTTCATCTATTTATTGAATTAATGAGGCCCTGTGCCATGCACTTTGGAATATGGCAATATATGAGATCGAAAAAGTCTCCGCTATTAGGAGTTTATATTCCAGCAAGGGTTCAAGGCAAACAAGTTTTAACTGGATAAGTGCCTCAAAAGGGAAAGACCCAAAGGAAGCTGACATTATGGAAACCTAACCTCAGCTGGTTGACTTTTATTCTGGAACTTTTTACTGCTTTTGCATTACAGTCTAATTTTTTAGTTCAAGCCAACTCAAAATCTTTCAGTTGTAGCCAAAGATGCCTTTGTGCAGGTAATCACACAATGAAGTTCATGCTTTCTTTTTTCCATAAAGAATCTGATATGATGAGCAAGGCCTGGTGGTATTCACCTGTGGTCCCAGCTATTGAGGAGGCTGAGGCAGGATTATCACTTGAGCCCAGTAAGATCAGCCTGGGAAATACAGCAAGTCCTCACCTCCACAAAAGAAAAAGGATCTGAAATGATGTGTCATTCAGATAGTCATTAGAGTTTCTGAGCTATGTTTTCACTAATTCAACTTGTGACTTAGCAAGTGGACCCTCAGCATTATAGAAGCAGATCTATAGGCCGAGCACAATGGTTCATGCTTGTCATCCTAGCCCCCTGGAATGCTGAGGCATGTGGATTGCCTGAGCTCACAGGTTCCAGACCAGCCTGAGCCAGAGCAAGACCTGGTCTCTAAAAATAGCTGGGTATTGTGGCAGGTGCCTGTAGCCCCAGCTATTTGGGAGGCTGAGGCAAAAGAATCGCTTGAGCCCAGAATTCTGAAGTTGTCACAGCCCTCTACCAGAGGGGACAAAGTGAGACTCTGCCTCAAAAAAAAGAAAAAAAAAAGAAGAACCAGAAGAAGATCTAATACAAAAAGTAGAATATGAAGGTAATAATTAGCTCAAGTTCTAAGCCAGCCTACGATGAAGAAAAGCAAAGAAAGAGTATGGCTTGTCTGTAGGTAAGCCTGGGATGTGGGGAGCTAGAGAGGGCTCGAATGCAGAAATGAGGGCCCTGCATGGACAGAGCTTCCCCATCTATGAGAGAAGACAGAACTTAGATTTTTATGTTAAATTCTCAAAAAAAAATTTTTTTTTTTGAGACAAGAGTCTCACTCTGTCACCCTGGGTAGAGTTCTGTGGTATCATTGCAGCTCGCAGCAACCTCAAACCCCTGGGTTTGGGCAATCCTCTTGTCTCAGCCTCCCCAGTAGCTGGGACTACATACAGGTATGCACCACCAAGCCACACTAGTTTTTCTGTTTTTAGTAGACAGTGGGATTTCAGTCTTGCTCAGGCTGGTCTCAAACTCCTGAGCTCAGGGAATCCATCTACTTCGGCCTCCCAGAGTGCTGGGATTACAGGTGTGAGCAACTGTGCCCAGACTGAAATTCTCATTTTTTTTTTTTTTGTTTTGTTTCTGAGACAGAGTCTCCCTTTGTCACCCTTGGTAGAGTGCTTTGGTGTCACAGCTCACAACAACCTTAAACTTTTGGTCTCAAGTGATTCTCTTGCCTCGGCCTCCCAAGTAGCTGGGACTATAGGTGCCTGCTACTACACCCAGCTATTTTTTTATTAGAGACAAGGTCTCACTCTGGCTTAGGCTGGTCTCAAAACTGTGAGCTCAGGCAATCCACCCGCCTCGGGCTCCCAACTGCTAGGATTACAGGTGTGAGCCACCATGCCCAGCCTGACATTCTCAATTTTTAATGCCAAATAACTTAATTTTTAAAATTCTGCAAGCTGAAGACAGCACCCTTGCCTTCCTGAGATCTTTAATTCAGGCTCTGAATTTTATGGTGACGTTCTAAGTATGAACTCATCAACAACAGCTGAGCAGATCTTGTTTCTTCCCCTGTTTGACTTATCCCTCCCTTAAACTCCCCATTCACTTACTTCCAGTATCACCGAGTCACCTAGCTAAGGAAGAAGTTGGTCAAAGGGCTTTTTGTTCCTCTCTCTCCAGAGAGGTTTTCTTTACAGAAGGAAGGGGAGCAGGTAGGAGAGGCTAAGTCCAAGGTTTTTATTTTCTCTCTCTTCCCCTGAAGAGGAAAACTTTTCTTTTCTTTTTCTTTTTTTTTTTTTTTTCGAGACGAAGTTTCACTCTGTCACTCTGAGTAGAGTGCTGGGGCATCATAGATCACAGCAACTTCAAACTCCTGGGCTCAAGTGATAATCCTACTTCAGCCTCCCGAGTAGCTGGGACTACAGGTACCCACCACAATGCCTAGTTATTCTATTTCTAGAAGTGATGGGGTCTCACTCTTGCTCAGGCTGCTCTCAAGCTCTCCTGAGCTCAAGCAGTCTACCTGCCTCAGCCTCCCAGAGTGTTGGGATTATAGGCGTGAGCCACTGCACCCACCCAGGACTGGAAACTTTAAACACCACTGTCGCAGAATTTGTCTCCTGTCTGTAGATTGTCTACTTAGAAGAGAGCAATTAATGAAGAGTTTCACCATTGGCAAATCTATCCTTCGCTAATATTGCCACATTGCACAACTCCCTGCCAGTAGATAACACATATGGTGTGATATAACCACACAATAGAAGGAAACTGCTCCCCAGGTGACACCCACTGTCCTGACAGCAGTTTCCATATCACAGTGATGATGCTCTACCTTCAGGCAACCAAGTGTTCAAAATTAGGATGGTAAATTCTCCTGAGAAAATAATTCTGCTCTTCAGAGATTTTTGTTCACACACTAGTGAGGTAGCAACAATGGCAAATATGTGAGTATTTACTACAAAGTGAATTTAATATTTTTTGCAACCCTATATAAATCCAGACATGGTTAGGGCATGCTATTTTTCAAATCCTGTCTTCTCAACTTGACCATTATTACTAGTTTCATATCTCCTGTTGTTTCTTAAAAAAAAATATTCACATAAGACTATGAATTTGAGAAATTTTAGCAAAATTTGGTTTTCCTTAATGTGCTCTTTATCACAAGAAATCACTTTCCTCAACTTTCTTGCCCTGTAACTCATAGAGTATGGACCGGGCACGGTGGCCCATGCCTGTAATCCTAGCACTCTAGGAAGCTGAGGCAGGTGGATCGATTGAGCTCAGGAGTTTGAGACCAGCCTGAGCAAGAGCAAGACGCAATCTCTACTAAAAATAGAAAAACTAGCTGGCCATAGTGGCAGGCACCTGAAGTCCCGACATGCTCCTCCCATTGTTTCGTCACCACTACAGATGGTGGCAGCTTCCTGCTGCCTTAACTCAGAGTTGCTTCACTGTGCACTTGGAACTTCTCAGCCTTGGCTGTTCCATCACCTATACACACAGGTGCATTAAATTCTCTCTCTCTCTCTTTTTTTTTTTTTTGCAGTTTTTGGCCAGGGCTGGGTTTGAACCTGCCACCTCCAGCATTTGGGGCCAGCGCCCTACTCCTTTGAACCACAGGTGCCACCCCTTAAATTCTCTCTTTCAAACAGAGGTTTCTATGTTTCTGACTCAGCCTTCACTAATAGAAACACAATGGAGCTCTTCCCAAAACACTCTTCTAAGCTTTCAGGTCCGTGTCATAAATCCAGTTTTTTTGTAGTGTAGTAAAGGCTAAATGATGTCGTAGGTGAGTATTCCTCTGGATTGCCTAATCTCCTCCCCCATTTTAGTAACAGCATACAGGTTTTCCTTTGAGGAAGCATTCCTCCCTCAGTTGAGTACATCCTGATTTCCATTTTCCCATTCATTAAGGTAAAGATACCGACCTCTATAAAATGACTGTAATTTTTCTGGACCTAGAGAACTGGTTGCATTTTTTAGAAAGCTACTTCTTTTACTGTCGGCTTCTTTCTCAATAGGCTCAGATTTTCTCTTTAGACATACTTACCTTTAATTTCTTTGCTTGATTGCAAGATACAGGGTAGTATTATCATTTTAGCCACTCTAAAATGCAGTTACAGGTTATGCAATCTCTTTAAGAAAAGAATTACTTTGTATTTGGCTTGAAATATTTTCTTAAAGTTATATACCTGCATATAGTATAAAATTCAAGGGCTATAAACTGGCATATTATGAAAAACATTTTCATTCTCTCACCATTTTTTAGGTAATCATTGTGTGTGTTTTACACAAATAATGGCATATTATACATGCCATGTCTTGCTTTGTATTTAGCAAAATAGCAAGATAATATGCAATATCAATATAAAATGTGAACTAATCACCTAAGTTTACTTGCAATTACAGTGTGTTTTTAGGGATGTATTTATTGGGAAGATATTGTGCACCTCTCATGCTGTAAGCACTATGTTGGACAGGGTATGTGGTGCTTGTTCTGTGACTTGATGTATGTTGGTTATCTTTTCTCATTGGACTGGTTTGATATTATAGGTACTCCAAATTTTCTTTCTTTAAAAGAAATAAATGATAAAATAACACTTGTCCTCTGATAATGAAGAAAGAGTATGTATAAAGATAACACAGGTGGGAAACAGCTTGGTGCTTTTGGACCATTAAATGTATTTCAGTGGGCCTACAGCATAGGATGTAAGGGGCTGGTGATAGAGTTTGAGAGCTTTTGCGTCTATTCTGTCTCATTCCTATGATTTTTCTCTAGGCCTGTGTTTCTCAACTATGGTGGGTTTACTAATGAAGTGATACAAATTTAGGTGGTATATAGACAAATGCTTTGTTTTAATAGCTGTGGGTTTTTTTTTAATTTTAAAACATTAAGGGGATACAAATGTTTTTGTTACATGGAGTGCTTTTATAATACTAAAATCAGGTCTTTTTGTGTGTACCCATCACCTGATAGTGTTTATTGTGCCCATCAGGTATATTTTTGTCCCTCCTTTCCTCCCCTTACCCTCTGCTTGATTTCCCATGACTATTACTTCTCTCTGTTCATTTGTGTGCCCATTAGTTCAAACTTGTTAGAAAGTGTGTATGGTGTTTGTTACTTCACTCTTCAGATACTTTACTTAGGATAATAGTCTCCAATCTCTTCCAAATTCCTGTAAAAGGCATTAGTTCATCCTTTTTAAGGCTGAGTAGTACTCCATAGTATGAATATACCACATTTTAATAAGTCTTTCATGAATTGATGGGTTTGATTCCAGATCTTTGCAATTGCAAATTATGCCACAATAAATACTGAAGTGCAGGTGTCTTTTTGATAAAATTATTTCTTTTCCTTTGGGTACATACCCAATTGTGAGATTGCTGGATTGAATGGTAGGTCTACATTTAGTTCTTTGAGAAATATCCATACGGTTTTCCATAGGGGTTCTACTAATTTGCAGTCCGCCTGACAGTTTATAAGCATTTCTGCCTCTGCATATACTCTACCATCTATTGCTTTTGGACTTTCTAATAAAAGCCATTCTAATAGGAGTAAGGTGATAAGTCATTGTGGTTTTAATTTGCATTTCCATGATGATTAGTGATGTTGAGCATTTTTCATATATTTGTTGGCTATTTGTCTATCTTCTGAAAATCTACTATGCATGTCTTTTGTTCCCTTTTTAATGCTTTAATGCTTGCTTTTTTCATCCTGATTTGTTTGAGTTCTTTGTACATTCTAGATATTAGCTCTTTATCAGGTGTATAATTTGTGAATATTTTCTCATATTCTGTAGGTTGTTTATTTGTTTTTATTTCTTAGCTGTGCAGAAGCCTTTTAATATAATCAAGTGCCATTTATTTATTTTTGTTGTTGTTGTAATTGCCATTGGGGTCTTAGTCATAAATTCTTTGCCTAGGCAAAGAGTTTTCCCTGCCTCTAAATCTTAAGTAGATTAATAACCACAAAAATAACTGAAAAATGTAATGAACCCTTTGTTAGGTAAAGTACACAGTTATTATTTAATAGAAAAAAAAAAGAGAGAGGAAGAAGAATGTAGTGAAAAAATCATGAAATTAAAATATCACCTCAGTGGCGGCGCTGCTGCTCAGCCGCTGGGGTCTTCGCAACTGTCTGGCGCGGCGCGAGCCTCGACTCCCGCTCTCTCCCTGGTGGCAGCGGCCGCAGGGAGCGGAGTCTAGCGTGAGGCGGACTCCATGGAGAACGGCGGGCGCCCGGGCAGAGGCGGCATTTCCATCTCAGTTCCCCGGCTCCAGTGACCGACGCTCGCGTCCCGCACCGCGTCCGAGCAGCCGCTGTTTCCGGGACTGACTGACCGACCGGCCTCGCTGCGTCCCCCACGCCGCTGCCTCGCAGACCAGCGCGCTCGGCGCCTCAGCGCCGAGACTTCCCCTCGCCCCACTCCTCGGCGGGGTGGCGGCGGCGGTCGGAGCAGCAAGAGCCCGCCTCTAGGATGAAGTTCAAGCCCAACCAGACGCGGACCTATGACCGCGAGGGCTTCAAGAAGCGGGCAGCGTGCCTGTGCTTCGGAGCGAGCAGGAGGATGAGGTGCTGTTAGTGAGCAGCAGTCGGTATCCAGACCAGTGGATTGTCCCAGGAGGAGGAATGGAGCCCGAGGAGGAGCCCGGCGGTGCTGCCGTGAGGGAAGTTTATGAGGAGGCTGGAGTTAAAGGAAAATTAGGCAGACTCCTGGGCATATTTGAGAACCAAGACCGAAAGCACAGAACATACGTTTATGTTCTTACAGTCACTGAAATATTAGAAGATTGGGAAGATTCTGTTAATATTGGAAGGAAGAGAGAGTGGTTCAAAGTAGAAGATGCAATCAAAGTTCTCCAGTATCATAAACCTGTACATGCGGAGTATCTGGAAAAGCTAAAGCTGGGTTGTTCCCCAACCAATGGGAATTCCATGGTCCCTTCTTTTCCAGATAACAATGCCCTGTTTGTAACCGCTGCACAGACCTCTGGGTTGCCATCTAGTATAAGATAGAAAGAATGGGGAAGACCTCTCCCTCCGTGGGCAGTGTCATGAGGGGAGGCTTCTTTGTATTCTTTGGTGAACATCTGAACGATGCTTGCAAACTGTCTGAATTTGCCATGCAAGGTTTTCAAACAATTCGCATGTTTTTCAGATGCTTTCAAATCTTCTTTAAAAAAAAAAAGTAGTGTAAAATATTTTAATAAGCCAAAGCCATGTGGAATTTCTTTTAGATGCCTTAACTGTGCCCCACCCCCCATGTTATTTTGGTTTTATTCACAGCATTTTGATTTTTTTTGTCCATTTAACATCAGGATGGCTTATTTTGTTGTATCAAATTATTTTAGGGTTTGTTTTCTCCCCAAATTTTCTCATTCACAGCATTAACATACTCAATAAATCCTTCTGTGGTGGGAATTCATGAAAAATACTCTTGATATTAAAGGAATCTATCCATCCCCAAAATTGATTTATAGGTTCACAATTTTAATTTATAAATTGCAGATTCAGGCTTTTTATTTATGATCCAATAACTATTTTGACAAAAGATTTAATTTGCTTATTTCAAGGGATTCATTAACTCATTTGTCTGAATTTTCAGAAGTAGTATTATGTCACTATACTTGACAATGGCTACTGCCCTTAACTCAATAGAGTTGGTAAATTTGGGGGAAATATTAGTAAAATGCATGTAGTAAAATACACTTTACCATGAAAATTACATTCACAGAATTTGATTTAGCATGCTAAGTTCCTAGGTCCCATTAACTATAATATCTCAACACAGAATAACTCAGAACTATATTTCCTTCAATGTAAATTGCTCTTACAACATATTTGCAGTTTTTTGTTTTTTTTTTTTTTTTGTAGAGACAGAGTCTCACTTTATGGCCCTCGGTAGAGTGCTGTGGCCTCACACAGCTCACAGCAACCTCCAACTCCTGGGCCCAAGCGATTCTCTTGCCTCAGCCTCCCAAGTAGCTGGGACTACAGGTGCCCGCCACAACGCCCAGCTATTTTTTGGATGCAGTTTGGCCGGGGCCGGGTTTGAACCCGCCACCCTCGGTATATGGGGCCGGCGCCCTACCGACTGAGCCACAGGCGCAGTTTTTTAAATCTAGTGTGACACCTCTTCAGTTACACTTTTATATTTACCAGTAACCACAGGAGTAGAATCTAACCTTACATGCCAGTCAGTCATGACTGCTACACAGTTAGGCGAAATGGCCTTCTTGCTGTTCAGCTGTTACAGACTTAAGATTGTTGGGACATCTTTGATTGTCTCATCTCTCTTAGGTTGTCAATCGGTACTATTTATCACAGAGCTAATTTGGGGGCATTGGAACATAACCTGATCTGGGAATTACTTTGTCTTATACCTGTCTTTATACTCACCTAAAAATCAAGAATCCCATCTAAAACACATAGGTACCTTGTCTGAAATTTCTGCACTTCCCCATCCAGGTCACGGTGAAGTGGGAGGAAAAACCCTTGACAAAGAGGTGAAGTGGGGGAGAGTGAAGGATCATTTTGTAGCCTTTAGCCTTTTGTAAATAATTATCACTAGTGACTATAAAGTAAATAAGTATAATTAAAACATTTGTTCTATCAATTGTTAATCTTTCGAAATAAAATTGCTGCTAAAAATACAGTGCTGTTACACCTAAGGAAAATTGGTGCCATTTTGAAAATGAGATCTTGTGCCATAAATGCAGCTGAGCTAAATAAAAATTGTTCCCAAATGAATGCTGTCCAAGGAATGAGTAAAATAGAAAAACTTTCAACCAATGACATTTCATTCTAAATTATGTAGTGTGATCAAACATAATCATCCAGAATTTTTATATTTTTCTTGTACAGAGATTATATATTCTGGGTGTTTTCTAAAAAGGAAATATTTCCAGTCCTATAAATTGACACTTTCTATATTTAATGGACTAAGATTTTTCTGTCAATAATCTCTGAAATTTCTTTAAATTATATGTTTAACACAGCAGAGAAAGTGGATTGTTTTTGTATATAGATTGCTTCCACCTGAAATGCTGTCACAAGTACTGGGGGGAGGGGTTATCTTGTACATGATATTCTTAGAGGTAATAATGCATGAACTTATTTTATAAAATCTTGAACTATGTATTTGACATGTAAAATATGTACAGTATTAATGTCAACCATCTCTTAGAAATTAGCCTATAAATATTGTTGTATAATTTTCTTTGGTCAGAATTTGGACTGAGTAGTGCCACTGGGTCAGGTTTTAATTCAGTTCCATTTAGCAAACAAACTATCTTTAGTCTATGCAACTAGCAAAAATTTGTATAATGCCAACAGAAAACAGTTTTCACACTTTATTCTTCTGGAACCCAGTCTAGCAAAATCAGAGGGGAGGCCCTAAATAGATTACTGTAAAGAGATAAAGCCAATAATATCAGGCTTAATATTTGAATGTACTAAAGATAACAAATAGCGTCTACTATCTCAACCCTCCAAAGTTTGCAGAGTGTTGGGGTTGTCATGTGTGATTTTTTTATTTTTTTGGTGAGGTAGTTGAATAAAATTGGGCAGCTAAATCTTTCCATTCCATGTGCCTCCTAAATAAAAAAACAAAATAAGCAGTTATTGTGGATTGACTTGCAGACAAAGTAGAAATTGTCTTGCATGGTTTTTCTTGTAAACAGATGACATTTTCCAACCAGGCACATGGCATCCAATTTTGTCAATAACACAATTGTATAAAGCAGCAGAACCTAAGGAGAAAAATGATTGTTGTACACACTGAATTTCTTTGCATGGTCTCATTTGACATAATTGGTGTAAGAATCTTAACTTTTTTTTATATTTGGAAATATCAAATAAAAAATGAAATAAAAAAATAAAATATCACCTCAGAGAATATTCACTTAATGCCAAAAAGAGCAATAAAGGAATAATAAAGGTACAAAAGAGAAATGAGATATATAGAAAAAATAAAGTAGATTAAATAATCCAATCAAAAGTCAGAAAGTATTTGACTGAGTAACAAAAGAGATTGAACAAAAGAGATTGAACACATTATTTTTAGGAAACAGAGTATACTTTTAAAGATACATGTAGCTTGAAACAAAAAGTTGAAAATGATATATCATGCAAATCACAACCACAAGAAAGCTAGACTAGCTAGAGTAATGATACAAAACAGACAATAAAAGAAAAAGATATGCAGACATAGGGAGATTTTATAATAATATAACTAATGTTATTAGATTTGAAAGGGGAGAAAAACTGCAACACAATAATAATGGGGAAATTAAACACCCACTTTCAGCAGTGGACAAATTATTCAGACAGAAAATCAACAAAGAAACATCTGAATTAAACTACACAGTAGTCCAAATAGACCTACCTGAAATTTACAAAACACTCTGCTGCAGAATAATCATTCTTCTCATTAGCATATTGAACATTCTCTCGGATTGATGGTATTTAGGCCACAAAACAAGTCTTAACAAATTCAACAAAACAAAATTAAAAAAAAACCTTTTATTTTATTCAAAATAAAAACCTCATACCAAGCATCTGTCTTACCACAATGAAACAAACCTAGGAATCAATAATAAAAGAAACTTTGGTAACTATAAAAATACATAGAAATTAAACAACATGATCCTGAATGACAAATTGGTCAATGCACAAATTAAGAAGAAGAAGAATGGGCGGCACCTGTGGCTCAGTTGGTAAGGCGCCAGCCCCATATACCGAGGGTGACGGGTTCAAACCCGGCCCCAGCTGAACTGCAACCAAAAAATAGCTGGGCGTTGTGGCAGGCACCTGTAGTCCCAGCTACTCGGGAGGCTGAGGCAAGAGAATCACTTAAGCCCAGGAGTTGGAGGTTGCTGTGAGCTGTGTGATGCCAGGGCACTGGACCCGAGGGTTATAAAGTGACACTCTGTCTCTACAAAAAAAAAAAAAAAAAAAAAAGAAGAAGAAAAAAGAAAATTTAAAACATTCTTGAAGCAAATGGAAATGCAAACACAGCATATAAAAAACCTATAGGGTACAGAAATAGCAGTACTAAGAAGGACATTTATAGGAATAAACTTCTGTATCAAAAAGCAGAAAGATTTATAATAAACTACCTAATAATTCACCTCAAGGAACTAGAAAATTAAGAGCAAGTCAAATCTAAAATTAGTAGAAGGAAACAAATAATAAAGATCAAAGCAGAACTAAATGAAATAGATACTTAAAAAATATAAAAGATCAATGAAAGAAAAATATTGTTGCTATGAAAAGATAAAAATATCCATAACCTGCTATCTGAGTAACTAAGAAAAAAATAAAGAACACCCAAATACATAAAATCAGGGACAAAAAGGGAGACATTGCCCCTGATACCACAGAAATTCAAAGATCATCAGAGACTATAATGACCAACTAACTATATGCTAATAAATTGGAAAAACTAGAAGAAATGGATAAATTTAAATACACATACAACCTACCAAAATTGAACCATGAAGAAATAGAAAACCTGAACAGATAAATAATGAATAATGAGATAGAAGCAGTAATAAAAATTTTCTCATCAAAGCCCAGGACCTGATGGCTTCACTGTTGAATTCTACCAAACATTTAAAGAAGAACTAATACCACTTCTACTCAAATTCTTCAAAAAAATTGAATAAAAAGAGAGTATTTCCAAACTTATTTATGAGGCCAGTATGACTCCAATGCCAAAATTAGAAAAAGGTATAGTAAAACAAGAAAACTACAGGCCAATGTCACTTATGAACATAGATGCAAAAATCTGCAACAAGATACTAGCAAACTGAAATCAACAACACTTTAAAAAGATCATTCACCATGATCAAGTAGGATTCACCCCAGGGATGCAAGGATGATTCGACATATGTGAATCAATCAATGTGATACATCATATCAGCAGAATGAAGGGTAAAACCCATATGATCATTTCAGTAGATGCCAAAATTTTTCAATAAAATTCAATATTCCTTCATGAGAAAAACTCAACAAACTTGGTATTAAAGAATTATATTTCAAAATAGTAAAGGTCATATATGACAATTTCACAGCCAGTGTCACGTTGAACAGGGAAAAATTGTATGCCTTTACTCTAACATCTTAAACAGGATAAAGATACCCACTTTATTCAACATAGTACTGGAAGTGATACCCAGAGAAATAAGACAAGAAAAAGAAATAAAGAGTACCAAATTGGGAAGGGATAGTTCAAATTATCCTTTTATGGAGAACTGCAGGGTGGGGACAAGGCAGTCTGTCCTCTGGGCTAGAGTGAAGTGGCATCATCATAGCTCACTGAAGTCTAAAACTCCTAGTCTTAAGTGATCCTGCTGCCTCAGCCTCAAATAGCTGAAATTATAGGTACATGCCACCATGCTTGAGTAATTTTTCTTTCTTTTTCTTTTCCTGTTTTTTTTTTTTTTTTTTTTTTTTTTTAGAAACAGGGTTTCACTCTTACTCAGGCTGATTTTGAACTCCTGGCCTAAAGTAATCCTCCCACCCTGGCCTCCCAAAGTGCTAGAATTATACATAATGAGCCACAATGCCTACCCTCCTTTGTTGAAGATTTTAAATTTAGAAAATTTGATCTTGTATTTGGAAAAAAACTCAAAGACCTTACCATAAAACTGTTGGAAGTGATAAACAATTTTATTAAAATTACAGGTTACAAAATCAATGGACAAAATCAGTAAAATTTCTATATGTTAATAGTGAACAATCTGAAAAATAATGCAATTCCATTTACAATAGGTATAAAAAGTGCTGAAAAATAAACTTAGCTAAAGAAGTATAAGATATTCACAATGAAAATTATAAACCACTGAAAAGAAACACACACACACACACATAATTGGAAAGATTCTCCAGGTTCATGGATTAGGAGAATCAATGTTGTTCAAATGTTCTTACTACCCAAAGTAATCTATAGACCCAATAACCCCTTTCAAAATACCAAAGACATTTTTCAAAAAAGTAGGAAAAAATACTGAAATTCATATGTACCCACAAAAGACCCAGAATAGACAAAGAAATCTTGAGCAAAAAGAACAAAGCTGGAGGCATATCATTTCCTGGCTTCAAAATACATTACAATGTTGTAGTAACTAGAACAGCATGATACTGGCATAAAAAAAAAAACACACAAAGACAAAAGGAATAGACTAGAGAAACAAAAATAAATCTGCACATTTATAGCCAACTTATTTTTAACAAAGGTGCCAAGAACATACATTGGGGAAAGAACAATATCTTTAGTAAATGGTAGTGTAAAACAGATACTCCATCTGCAGAAGAATAAAACAAGACCCCTATATCTCACTATACTCGTGTGCAAAAGACAACAATAAATAGATTAAAAACATAAATGTAAGACCTCAAACTACTACAAAAAAAAATTGGGGTAACATGCTAAAATATTGGTCTGAGCAAAGATTTCTTGAGTAAGATCTCTATAGCACAGGGAAAAAAAGTAAAAATTGACAAATTGGATTACATCAATGTAAAAAGCTTCTGCACAGCAAAAGAAACAATCAACAAAGTGAAGAGACAAGGCGCCGGCCCCATATACCGAGGGTGATGGGTTCAAACCCGGCCCTGGCCAAACTGCAACCAAAAAATAGCCGGGCATTGTGGCGGGTGCCTGTAGTCCCAGCTTCTCAGGAGGCTGAGGCAAGAGAATCGCTTAAGCCCAGGAGTTGGAGGTTGCTGTGAGCTGTGTGAGGCCACAGCACTCTGCCGAGGGCCATAAAGTGAGACTCTGTCTTTACAAAAAAAAAAAAAAAAAGTGAAGAGACAACCAACAGAATGAAAGAAAATATTTTCAATCTGGTCTTTGACAAGGGGTTAATAACAAGAATATATTGGGAACTAGACCTACTCAATAGAAAAGACTCCAAATAATCTTTTAAAAAATAGACAAAAGGCTCAGTGCCCTTAGCTCAGTGAGTAGGGCGCCAGCCATATACACCAAGGCTGGCGAGTTGGAGCCCAGCTCTGGCCTGCTAAACAACAATGCCAACTGCAACCAAAAAATAGCCAGGCATTGTGTGGGCTCCTGTAGTCCCAGCTAGTCAGGAAACTGAGGCAAGAGAATCACTTAAGCCCAAGAATTTGAGGTTGCTGTGAGCTGTGACACCACGGCACTCTACCCAGGGCAACATAGTGAGCTTCTGTTTAAAAAAAAAAAAAAATGGACAAAAGATCTGAGCAAGTATGAGCAAAAGAAGACATACAAATGGCCAACTAGTATAGGGAAAAGAGCTCAAAATCACTAATCATCAATCACTAAAAATCAAAACCGTAATGAGATATCATCTCACCTAGTTAAAATGTCTATTAACAAAAAAACAAAAAATAACAAATGCTGGCCAGGACATGGAGAAAGTGGTGGGAAATTAGTACAAACACTATGGAAACAGTATGAAAATTTCTCAAAAAACTAAAAATAGAATTGCCATGTGATCCAGCAATCCCACTGTTTGGTATATATCGAAAGAAATGAAATAAATATATCAAAGAGGTATTTTATAAATCTTTGCACCTCCATGGTTATTGCAGCATTATTCTCAATAGCTAAGATATTAATCAACCTAATTGTCAGTGGAAGAATGGATAAAGAAAAAAAGTAGTACATATACACAAAGGAATATTATTCAGCCACAACAAAGATTGGAATCCTGACATTTGCAGCAACATGGATAGAAATAGAGAATACTGTGTTAAGTGAAGTAAGTTATATACAGAGAGACAAATATTTCATGTTCTTACCGATATGTAGGAGCTTAAAAATTGTTCTCATGGAGCTAGTGAATAGGATGGTAGTCAGCGGAGGCAAGGGAGTAGAGTGGGGAGAGAGGACTTAAAGAAGAGTTGGTCTATTGGTATAAAAATACATTTAGATTAAAGGAATAAGGTCTAGTGTTCAGTAGTAAAATAGGGCTATTATAGTTCACAATAATTTTTTTTGTATATTTTAAAACAGCTAGAAGAGAAATTTGAAATGTTCCCAATTTAAAGAAATGACAAATGTTTGAGGTGTGGACATCCCAGTTACCCAGATTTCATCATTGCACGTGATATCAAAATATCATGTTTTCCATAAGTACGTACAACTGTTATATACCCATACCAATTTAAAAAATTAAATTAAAACTTGAAAAGACAAATAATCCAATTAAAAATAAGCAAAGAATATAAATAGACATTTCTCCAAAGAAGGTAAGCAAATGGCCAATAAGAACATGAAAAAATGCTCAATATCATTATCTATCAAAGTAATGTAAATCAAAACATAGTGAGATACCACTTCATACTCATTGGGATAGCAACAATAAAAAAAGACTCAAGTGTTGTTGGGGATGTGCAGAAATTGGAACGCTCATGCGCTGTGGTTGAGAATTCTGGTAGAGGTTCTTTCAAAAGAAGAACCTTTTGGCAGCTTCTTAAAAGTTAAAAGTTAAACATAGATTTCACCATACGCCCAGCCCAGCAGTTCTACTTCTGGGTATACACTCAAGAGAATTAAAAGTATGTGCCCATGCAAAAACTTACATGTGACTGTTCAAAGCAACATTATTCATCATAGTAAAAAAGAAACAGCTCAAATACCCACCAATTGATGAGTAGATAATAAATGTTGTAAATCCCCACAATGGAATATTTTCAGCAATATAAAGGAATAAAGTACTGATACAACACAGATGGACCTTGGCAACATTATTCCTAGTCAAAGAACCTCATCAAAAAAGATTGTGCATTGTATGATTCCATTTAAATAAGATGTCCAGAATAGGCAAATTTATATAGACAGAATGTTGATTAGTGGATTCCTCGTTATGGGGGAATATGAGGAATGAGGGTTACTATTAAAGGATATGCAGTTTCTTTTAGAGGATAATAAAAGTGTTCTAAAATTGATTATGGTGATGGGTGCCCAAGTCTGTCAAAATACCTGAAAACCTTTGAATTGTGCACTTCGAATGGGTGATTTGTATGATAGGTGGTTTATGTGTCCATAAAACTATTAGAAAAGAAATATAGGGGGCTTATAACCACTATTTGTAGAACTTGTATTTATAAAGTGTTGCTGCCTTCAATATCTCATGGGCTTTTGTAGCAATCCTGGAAAGAGGTTGCTAGTGCTAGGCCAAGATGCAGAAAAGAAAGCACTTTAAGTGACCTACCACATTCACTGGTTTGTAGTAGAGCCAGGAGTAGCCAGCCTCCACACCCTGAGGCCAAGTCTGTCCGTCTTCCCAATATACCAGTTGTTTTTGTTTTTGTTTTTGTTTTCCTGAAGTGATCTGCTCATTATTTACTTTACCTCAGATTCCTTATTTATGGAATCATAAATAAGTCTGATTCTGTGCCAGGTGGTGGTCTAAGCCCTTCAAGTATGTTAACTAATTAAATCCTTACAACTCTCTGAAGAAAGTGCCACTTTGACCCCAGTGGCAGATGAGGAAAGGACAACATGGAGATTAGCTTTCCGCATCCCACAGTTTGTAAGTGGCAAAGCTAGGATTTGCACCCCAGGGAGTCTGGCTCCAGACCTTATTGTTCTTCAACCTCCACAGTCCACAGAGAGGGTCTCCTTTAAGAATTGGATCTTGGATCTCAATCTCAATTGTAAAAAGAGATAAAGAGAGCTGCTCTGTTTAGTCATGCTGAGATCTGATAAGGGCACACGCCAGAAGTCTTGGGTTCCCCAGCACCAGCGCCAAAGGTGAACAGTAGTGGTCACTCAATGACATCTCTGCACTAAGAGTCAGCCAAGGGCAGTGTTTGCTCTTCAGTAACTAAACAAATCCTTCCTCTGTCAGGTAACCAGGCTGGGGTTGGTTGGGGTGAGGCAGGCAGAGGGGAGGAAGAGCTTCAGAGTTTGTATGTATTCAGTCTTCCCAAACCACACCCCCATGGAAGGAGACTAAACAAGAACTCTATGAAGGATTCTTTCTCCCTACACACACACACACACACACACACACACGCGTGTGCTGATGGCAATACCACAGTCCTCACAGTTTCTTCCTGCTGACACAGCCGCAGTGTTCCATGTTATTTTACATGGAACTCTCTGGGTTCTGCATCAACGGGGCAGCCCACAGCTGGTTGCTGGACTTGTCCTTCCGGTTGGTTGTTTAGAAAAAAAACTTAAGGGTGTAATAGTGCTTCTCTTGTGACTTTCAGTCTCTATTTACAACCCTGGATGTTGAGTGTAATTGAGAGTTCTTACCAGGCCCCAAGCTTTCCCCCCCACAGTAGTGTCTGTACCTGGCTCTCTCAGGGCAGATCCAGCTGCTCTTGTATTCGCTTTGTGGACAGGAGTCAGGTCTGTTAGTTTCACAATCCATTAGGGCACTCAAAGAGTTAAACAAACAGCTCTAGGGTTGGAGGAATCCGTGGTTTCCGGGTGCTGATGTGGGAGAACAGAGCTGGACCCACCTGTATAGAGAGTGGCCACGTTTCTTGCTCAGGACTGTATGCATTATAATTCAGGGCACTGTGAGTAGCTTGTTGAAGATTAGTAATGTCCATGCCTTTAAGAGTTCCTTTTAGGATATAAGTCTTAGTTTCTCTGTAATTTGGATCTTCTGCAATTTATCCTCCTTTGGGCAATACTTTGTTGTGTCCTATTTACTCCTTATTTTATTTAGAATCAACTTAAATCTGAATTCTGATTTTACTTTAGGAACAAAAGGTTTATAAGTGGTCTGTATTGAAACTCAAAAATAGCTTAGAAATGTTGGTAGAGTAAAAGGGTCATTCAGGTTTATTCTGCTTTATATTGTTTAGTGATAGTGGCTTCCACCACCTCTGCCACTCTCTCCTAATTAGCTATTACAAAACTTTGATCTAGTCCAGGGCATTGACTCATGCCTGTAATTCTAGCACTCTGGGAGGCCGAGATGGGTGGATCGCTTGAGCTCAGGAGTTCCAGACCCACCTGAGCAAGAGACTCCCATCTCTAAAAAATAGCTGGGTGCTGTGGTCAGTGCCTGTAATCCCAGCCACTTGGGAGGTTGAAGCAAGGGGATCGGTTGAGCCTTAGAGTTTGCGGTTTCTGTGAGCAATGATGCCACTGCCTTCTACCAAGAGTGACAAAGTGAAACTCTGTCTCAAAAAAAAACACAACTTTGATCTAAATTTTAAACCTATTTTTAACAATTATACAGGATATTGTGACATATATGTGGTCCTTATCACTGCCTGTGTTTCCCCCCTTTTTTGTCTTCCTTTTTATCTCTTGAAATGTAGATTTAAATTTAAATGCTTGTTGTAGTGAGGTTGGGCATAAAGAAATAAAAAAGACCGTAACGTGCATCCATACTACAAATGTTTGTTAGAATTTGCCCTGTGCCAGGCACTGATCCAGGGACACAAATAACACAAAGTTGACCCCTCTACACCCCCAAATAGCTTCTGATATTGGGTTGTTTATTTTTTATTTTTATTTTTTTGCCATTGTATTTAAAATTTTCTTTTAATGTACAATTGTGTTCTTTTTTCGGGGTTAATATGAAGGTACGTATGATTAGGTTACATTATTTGCATTTGTAAGGTAAAGTTCAAAGTCTGAATGGTAGTTGAGTCCTTCACCCAGGAAGTGTGCCACACACATCTGCATTGTACGTGATAGGCGGGAACTTACCAAGTCAACTCCCCATTTCTTTAATTTAATAGTGTCTTTCTTTTTTGTGGGCCTGTCCTTGTTGATCTACTATTTTCTCCTGTTTTAGTACTGAGTACATGGTATGCTTGCTTTTCCATTCTTAAGATACTTTACTTAGGAGAATGTTCTCCAAATTCATCCAGGTAAATATAAAGATGGAATGTTTCCATCTTTTTATGGTTAAATAGTATTCCATGTTATATGTATACCACAGTTTATTATCTACTCATGAATTGATGGGCAATTGAGTTGCTTCAACATCTTTGTGATGTGAATTGAGCTGCTATAAACATTTGAGTGAGTGCACATGTTCTTATGGCAAAATGATTTTTTTCTTCTGGGTACATACCTAGTAATGGGATTATGGGACCTAAGGGAGATCTACTTTTAGTTCTTTGAGGATTCTCCATACTTTTTACATAAAGGCTGTACTAGTTAGAAATCCTACCAACAGTGCATAAGTGTTCTCCTCTCTACACCCACAGCAGAATCTGTAACTTTGGGATCATGTGATGTGGGCTGTTCTTGCTGGTGTTAGGCAGTATCTCAAATCAGCTTTGATTTGCATTTCTCCGATGGTTAGGGACAATGAAAAATTTTCATATGTTTCTTGGCCATTTCTGTCTTCTTGAAAAAGGTTATGTTCATAGTACTTATCCATTGATTGATGGTATTGTTTGTGCATTGATTTGCTTGAGTTCTTTGTTATTCTGTTCACTAGCCCTTTGTCAATTCATAATGTGTGAATATCTTCTCCCATTCTGAAGGTCGTCTATTAGCTTTGTTGATGTGTCCTTGCTTCACTGTGCAGAAGCTATTTAACTTGATCAGATCCCATTTATTTATTTTTGTTGTTGCTACAATTGCCAATGGGGTCTTCTTCATGAATTGTTTCCTAAGGATGATATTAAGAGTTTCTCCCATACTTTCCTCCAGGATTGTTATTGTTTCATGTCTTAGATTTAACTCTTTTATGCTGCATGAGTTAATTTTTGTAAGTGGAGAGAAGTGTGGGTCCAGGTTCAGTTTCTTATATGTGGCTAACCAGATCTCCAGCACCATTTATTAAACAGGGATTCTTTCCCCCTTTTGTTTGGTTTGTTGAAGATGGGGATCTGAGGCCGGTTTCATCTCTAGGTTCTCCAGTCTGTTCCATAGATCTGTGTCTCTATTTTTATGCCAGTACCATGCTGTTTTGATCACTATAGACTTGTAGTATAACCTGAAGTCTGGTAATGTGATGCCTCCAGATTTGTTTTTTAAAACTATCTTGTGTTTATGCTCTCCTCCATTTCCATGATTTTACCTGCGATCATTTTCCTTCTGTATAAAAAACTTAGTTTAATATTTCTCCAGTCTGTTGTTGACCGATTCCCTTAGGGTTACTTTTTAATTTTTGTATAAAATATTTTTATTTCACTAACATTTTTGCCAAATCAACTGATGCTTTCTTTCATCAATTTAAAGATGTCGTTCTATTGTCTTCTACCTTTCTTTCTTTCTTTCTTTCTTTTTGAATCAACTATCAATTAATTGTTGCCCCCTTTTGAAAGTGATCTTTCTTTTTCTTCTGGTTGCCTTTAAGTGCCTCTGTCTTGTTTTCCATCACACTGTGAATGGAGTGGTTTTCTTTGTATTTAACCTTTTAGTTCACTGAATTTCTTTAAAGTCTGGGTTGTTGTCTTTCATCAGTTTTGTATAATTCTTAGCGATTATTTCTTTGAATATTGCTGAGGACTTTATTGTGAAATGCATAATGTCCTTATAGAATAAGTGAGTTAGCCTTGTGAAAGGAGTATTCCAGGCAGAAGGATCAGCCAGAACTACTCGAAATGACTATGACAGGGTTGAGAAACAGCAAAGAAAGAAGTGTGAGAGATGTAGAGAAAGAAGAAGAGTAATATGAGATAAAGTGACAGCTAATGGGACCAGTTTGTGTAGGTTTTATTATACCATTACAAGAGCTGTGGCTTTTAATTCAAAATGAGATTGAAAAGATATTGGAGATTATCAAATAGACTTTTAAAAACATGATTGCAATACTATCTTCATATCTTACAACACAAATAATAAATTGCTAATATAATTACCTGCTCAACTGGTATTCATACTTTGGATTATTCCATAAATGTTATATTTTTAATTAAATTATTTCTAAATTATGATCCAAATAAGGGAAACACATTGTGATTGGTTGATATGTCTTTCAGTTCTCTTTAAATATATAGGTTCTTCCTCCCTCTTATTTATTTGTAAGATTTAAGCTTATTTGTAAAAAATCCAGGTTGCTATTGTGGAGCAATTTCCACATTCTTGATTTGTTGATAGCATTTGGGGCACTTTAATATGTGTCTCAGTCCATTTGACATGCTATAACAAAATATCATTAACTAGGCATCTGATAAATAGTAGGAATTTATTTTTCATAGTTCTGGAGGCTGGGAAGTCTGAGATCCAAGCACCACCATATTTTCTATCCAGTGAAGGTCTTTTTTCTGGGTCATATGTGGTACCTTCTTACTGTGTCCTCATGTGATGGAAGCAAACAAGCTCATAAAAGGCCTCTTATTTAAGGCCATTTTTCCATTCATGAAGTCTCTGCCCTCATGTCATAATTCCTTCACAAAGACTCCACCTCCTTATCGTCACCTGGAAAGTTGGGTCTTCAACAAAGGAATTTGTGTGTGGGGGGGGGTGAATGGAAGCATTCAGTCCATTGAAACTTGTTTCCCTGCACCCCTGTATTTCTTATAAATTATTAATTAGACTTGTTCTGCTCAGATACAGATTTTATTTTTTCAGATAACTTTTTAGATGCTTTTGTGTTCTTTCACAAGGAAGTAATATAATTTCTAGTTATTTTCTTTGTGTGTGTGAGAGAGAGAGATATTAGGAGCTGTTGATCTTTATTGCTTAGACTTATTAGTTAACTAACTCATTAGATATTGAAAAATGGTAATATTTAAATTCTTTTATACTGAATGTATTTCACTCTGGGCTGAGAACAGCTTAGGGAAAGCAAAGACAGATGAAGGAGGAGTTAATGATCTAGGTGAAAGGTGATGGCTTAGGTTAAGGTAGTGACAGTGGAGGGGTGGTGAGTAATTGGATTCTTGTTATATTTTGAAGATAGATAAAACAGGATTTGCTGATAAATTTGGTGCAGGGTGTGATAAATAAAAATAAAATTTTAGGATGACTTCAAGCCGGTAGAGGGCAACAACAGTAGTTCAGTTTTCGACATGTTATTTTTGAGATACTGGTAATAGGAGAGCCATACAATTTGTAGTTTAAACTGAGAAATACTTGAAAATGAAAGGTATTCTCTGAAATTTTCTGTAAGAACCTGGTTGACTTCTAGAAGGTAAAGTTCAACAAAGCGTGGGACCTCCCCACTGATTAAATCCCTGTAGCTATTTTTAACTCAGGCTTTTCAACACTAAGCTTCCAGAAATTTGTTAATACACGTCAGTTTTTCCTACCTGGCCAAGGTTCCCGCAGTGGTTTCCACTCAGGAGTGCCTGCTCTAGGAACACCTTATATTTGCTTAATTGTTTCTCTTTCCAGTCTTGGGAACAGCAATTTTCCCGGTGTCCTCATCTCTCATATATGCCCAAGAAGGATTGTTGTTTTTCAGTCTTTCAGCTTTTTATTTGTTGCTAGGATGGAGTGGCGACTTCCAAGGTTCTTATTGTATGGTAGACTGGAAACCAGAAGTCCTATACTTACAAATTAATTTTTGTATTTGTACACCTGTGACATATTTTTATTTAAAAACTGTTTTCCATTGTGAATTTTTTTGTAAATACAAATTTCTATATGTGTAAAGCAAAAATTATTATTTGAACAGTGGAACATAAATAAAGTAATTATTCAGGGTACACGGTCACATTTTTTAATTCTTTTCTTGCTTGCCCCTGATACCATCTCTGGCAGTTTTTTGAATATTATATTTTTTTACGTGGCAGTAATGTCAGATGTTTTAGTTTACAGAGAATAATCTGCCAGAAGATTTACTTAGTCTTCTGCCAGAAGATTTACTTAATCTTCTGCCAGAAGATTTCATTAAGTGGATGAAAAAAGATAACTTTTATTGAAGTTGCCCCAGTTGTCAATTTTTGGTATTTGATCATATTAAGATAAAACTGGCATCAATTAACTATTATCACTTTGGTTTTCTTAAATGTCAGAAAAAAAAAAAACTTGGATACAAACATGAACTAAATTAATTTTTAAAAGAAGTCGTTTAGTTTATATGAAAATTCATGCTTCCCAGATAATATTTAAATGTACCCTTTGTAGTTACATGTTCTGAATCATCTCCAGTCATAGTCTTTGTGCAATAACTATTAAATTAACCTTGAATTAAGTACTAATGTTTCTTCAGCAGATTTGTGTCTTATAGTTTTCATGTGGTCACTGATACTCCTGGAGTCTCATGATAGTTGGTAAATGTCAACATTTTGTAAAAGATACATTTTAATTGTCAAATAATTTTTTAGATGGATAAATTCAGTGCTTACTTCTTAATTAAACATGTGCATTTTTTTACCTCATTGTGACTGAAAAGATTTATTGGAAAAATTAAAGCTATCTTATCAGCAATTAACAAGTAATTGTAGATTTATACCATGCAGTACATGGCAAAAAATCTCTTTTTCTTAGTCTATTTTCTGTTGTTATCACAGAATACCACAGAGTAAATAATTTATAAACAAAAAAAGTTTAATTAGCTTACATTTCTACAGTCAGGGGAGTTCAAAACATGCTTTGGGTATCTGGTTAAGACCTTCTGAGTCACAACATGGCAGAAGGCATCACACGGCAAGAGGGAATGAGCAAGAGAGCCAGAGAGAGCTTGCTCTTATAACAAAGCCACTCCTGTGTTAACAGTCCACCCCTACGACAGCAACATGGGTTCATTCATAAAGTCAGAGCCCTCGTTAATCCATTCATGCAGTCAGAAGAATTAAGTTTTCAACACACAAACTTTTAAGGGACACTTTCAAACCATACAACTCTGTTATAAGAACATTCAGACTCATCTATTTGTAGAACTGCTAAGTCTGTTTCCTGTGTATTTTTCATGCATAAGTAACCTATAACTCATACTTCCTATAGACCTACTAACTGGCTGCCTGTATCTTTGTGCGTTTTGCAGGCCATGGTGGCAATGCATGGCAGAACGGGCTGGTACACTGAGTGGCCAGCTGCAGCAGTATCTTCCAACAGATTTCCCATTGCTACTTCTGTCATAGGAGAAGGCAGATCTCTCCCAAAGGAATTAAATACCTGTCACAGGCCAGGCACATTAGCTCATGCCTGTAATCCTAGCACTCTGGGAGGCCAAGGTGGATAAGTTGCTTGAGCTCTGGAGTTTGAGGCCAGCCTGAACAGGATTCAGACCCTGTCTCTACTAAAAATAGAAAAACTAGCTGGGCATGGTGGTGCACACCTGTAGTCCCAGCTACTTGGAAGGCTGAGGCAAAAGGATCTCTTGAGCCCAGGAGTTTGAGATTTCTGTGAGCTATGAGGCCCTGACACTTTAACCTAAGCCAACAGAGTGAGACTCTGTCTCAAAAATAAAAATTGAAATTGAGTAAATACCTTTCATAGTTTTGTGAGACAAGGAAATTATGTCTGTTGTAGACCAAATATGGCACATGGGCCATTAATATGCGAGAACTGCTATATGAACTCTTCAAAAGATACATTATTCCTCTATTTCCGGGCACGGTAGAGGAATCCAGGGCCACATAACTAATAAGTGACAGGTGTAGCATGGAAACTCACCTCTGCTGATTGTAGAGCCAACATTCCTTTTACTGCACCAAACCACTGTCCCCTAATTTCTGAGACTAAACCCTGCTAGCCGTTGACTATGGAGTGTGAGCATCAAGTTGGCTCTGTCTTCTATGACTGATGAGGTGAACAAATAAAAAGGAGGAAATTATATTTTGTTTTGTTCCAGAATATTCTCATTGGTACTCTTATATTTCCACCTCACCCCATTCAAGTTTTAATATAAAATGAAGGAAATGAAGATCCTTTGTATATTTTTCGTTAGAAGTCCCTCATTTTTGAAGTCTGAGGAAATGTATAGAACCCAAACATAGAAGGAAGAAGAAGAGTAATAGAACATCCAGGTATTTTCAGGGCCATCAAGTATACTCCTGGCTCCCTTCACACGACTCTGGAAGACTGGATGGATGGCCTTGGAATGCTGCCCATTGTTCATAGACTCACTTGCCTCTTCCTCTCTTTCCTTTCTGGTTTAAGAGGTCTGTTTGTACTAGGTGGCACCAGTGTTCTCTTTGGCCGTGCCTCTTGTTAGTCAGCAGGCTGGTGTACAGCGCCAGGCTTTGCCACTTACTGTTTATGTGACCTTGGGGCAAGCCCCACAGATTATCTGGATCTCGTGGGGTTTTTTTGTATTTTTTTTTTTTCTAATTCTAAAATAGGAATGAAAATACCTTTCCCCATTATTCCTTAGATGGTTGCACACCTACAATACAGTATTTGTGATTTCACCTATAGGAGAACACTTTATTAACTCAATGAGTGGGAATCCTTATTTTAATAGTAAGCAAGGGGAACATGGTATTTTAGTGTGGAGAGAGGATAGGTAGGCTTAAAAAAAACTGGATGTGAGCAAGGACATCACCGTAGGGTAGAAAGAGGGATGGCCAACTTAGGTAGAGAACTTGTGAAAATCATGCTCCAACTCTTTGTGCTTTGCAAGTTCCTGGTATTTGAGCACTTCAGAGGCAATCGGGTGTACCTAGGGAGTGGGAACGTGATGTGTGGGCAAGAATGGGAGGGGACTGGTATCCTGACCAGCTGTGGGTTTTCTCACTCTGACTCTAATGCAAAGGGAGAGCCAGTGTTCAGTGTGAGTGGCCTGTCTGAAATTACGTGGGTGAAAATAAGGACTGTAAGTGGTACTTTCAGTGCTGGGGGGGAAGGGCTCCAGAAAGGTATGAACTTTTGAATGGGATCTTACAGGCAAATGGATAAAGCACAGATGCTGAATGAAGATAAGTGTCAGTCAATTTGCAGAAGACTGTGTAGTTCATAGGACTTTCCACATCCCTTCTCTCTTTCCTCCTAACAGTGACACTATGCAAACAGGGCAGGTATTATTGTCTTCATTTTTAAATAAGGAATCTGAGGCCATAATGATGTAATGAGCTGATAAGTAGCAGAAGGCACACTAGAACTTGGGTCTACTATCTTAATCTACTTTTTATCCTCCAGCTTTCTGAAGTCCATATTTGGCAAGGCCCAGGGAAGTTAAGCAATTTCTAAAAGGTCACACAGCAGTAAGTGGAAGAACCAAGACCGTTCTCCAGATATTCAGACTCTATACCCTGTGTATGCTCTACTATCCCATGCAGGCTCCAGAATGTACAGTGGAAGTATTGTTTGACGACTGTCAGGGTACTCAGTAGGTGCCAGGGTGACTTCTTGCCCTTGGAGAGATGACATTCCACAGCAGTAGGTGGCACACTGAAGCCTACTATAGCTGCTAAAGAATATGCCACATAATCCTCCCTGTAATCCTGTGAGGTGAAGCTTTTGGAGTTGCACGTTGTTTCCCTTCTCAAGGTCTTCTAGTACTGGGAAACTAGAAGAGACTTACCTAAATGAGAGAAACTGTTAAACAGCCTCTTACAACAGGTCTAGTATAAGAACTCTACTGGCAGGGGTTGGAACCTGAGGTTCTTTGACATGTTGCTGAATTACTGAGTCAGGGAAGAAGGGCTGATGTAACTTTAGGGGAAGTGCAGAGGCAGCTCAGGGTCCCCATGAGGAAGAAACAAAAGAAATGGGGCCTAGTAACTTGCAATTGATGTGGACTTTCTCTGAAGTTTTGAAAGTACAGAGACAGTCTTCTTAAACTCAGTGACTATTTTCTAAGTGCCTTGCAAAGTACAATATAACCTTTGTAAGTTGACCACCCAAGGAACTGCAACAAACTGGTCAACATACAGAGGTGGTCAACATAAGGAACTAAGCCTATTGTATTGATATACATGTGGTGCATGTCTGGTCTATGAAAATTAGGTCAACTTAAGGAGATGGTGAGTGTGGAGAGGTGGTCAGCTATGGACATTCTGCTGCATATAAGGTAAATGGTAGGTTACTTTGAATGTATAGGGAATAAAAAATTTCTTACAAGCAGCAACATATCAAAATAAAAAGCACATGTTTTAATGAGGTAGATACTCTTTAATAAATGCCTAGTCATGGGGAGAGCAAGATCCTAAGTTGAGATGGTGTGGTGGGGGAGAGAGAGACAGAGAGAATGAATTTAAATGTACGTGGTGTGTAAGGGAAGTGGTGATTGGGCAATTGATGTGACCTGCTAAACTATATCTTAAAATCATTATGGTTGAGTTGGAATTGATAAAACTTATTTCTAAGTTTTACTATCTTTTTTTTTTTTTGCAGTTTTTGGCTGGGGCTGGGTTTGAACCCACCACCTCCAGCATATGGGGCAGGCGCCCTACTCCTTTGAGTCACAGGTGCCACCCCAGTTTTACTGTCTTTTATATTATGTAGAAATCTCTGCAAAGACAAGTTTTTTCAAGCCATACTTTATGGCAACATTAGTATCACAGAGTATTTCATCAAGCCAGAGGAGAAGACATTGTTCTACTTAATTCTCCCAAGATATGTGTCATTTTGTTATGAATACAGAGTCACTAACTGTCCTATCAGGGGTGTGTGTGGCTAGCAAGGTTTAGTTTTGTTACCCTAGGTAGAGTGCTGCAGGGTCATAGCTCTTAGCAACCTCAAAGTCTTGGGCTCAAGTGATCCTCTTGCCTGAGCTTCCCAAGTAGCTGGGACTACAGGCACCCACCACCAATGCCTAGGTAGTGTTTTTACTTTTAATAGAGATAGGGTCTCACTTTTGCTCAGGCTGATCTCAAACTCCTGAGCTCAAGCAATCCATCAGCCTCAGCCTCCCAGAGTGCTAGGATTACAGACGAGAGCCACCGTGTCTGGCCTGCACAGTTTTTATATAATTTTCTGAAATTTATTGAAGAAATTTGGTGCTTCGTTTTGTTTAGAAATTTACCAAGAACTGTTTGTGTCTTTAGAAAGTTATGCCATTAACAGCAGTTCTGGGCATACTGCTGTCACCAAGACAACACACCAAAAAGTATTAGGATCCTGCTACTGTAAAATGACCTGGAAAAATGCTTTTTATTCTGTTACATGATTGTTCTTTCTGAAGTGAAAAGAATAGGATTGCAAAATGTTCCAAGCTAAGTTTACAGATATTTCCATCCAAAATATTGTGAGATGTATATATGTACACCTGTGTATGATGTATGTATTCAGTTACAGTATTTGTGTTACATTATTATCTGGGAGACACGAAGTATAATCATGTTATAAAATACTTCAAAATGTCTACTCTTACCCTAATTTAAACTTCCTACTAAGACTGGTAAATTTTTGTTAGCCTCCCTGGTATCATGCTTTTTCCAGTTGCTGGGAGCTCTGTCTGCTCTGTTTAATTTTGTTCCCAAGGTTTCAGAAGCCAGCATTTCAATTGTGACTTCAATCTAAGGTCTTTAATGGTGGGAAATGTTCCCAGGAGTTTAAATACAATGACAGTTTAAAATAGCAGAGAGTTAAGTTCCTCCTTTAGCACATGCACCCATACGCATGCATATTCGTTTGAAAATTTCTGACAGAAGCTGTCAAAAGGGTTTGGAATATTTGATGAGAGTTTCTAACTTTCATGTGAGTTCATGGATGAACAATTTAGGAGGACGGAGGCTATATGCTCTGTTGACATTCACGGATCAATGGGTGTGCAAATCCTGGATTCCTTCCTGCTGCAATAACAGCCAAATAGCAGTTCTCTCCAGAATAGCAAATTTACAGAATACTCACTTGAAGGATCATGTGTATTGGGGGGTCAGGGGCTTGAGATCTTTTTTATCCAGAGAAATGTTGCACACAGTATTGGCTAAGTAAAAGCTTAATTAAAAAATCACATTTTTTCATTTAAAAAAATCACACTTTTTCAGAGCTAGGAAGACCCCTGGGGTCAATCAGCCTATTTCACCTTTTTGTCACTTCCTTCTTTTCCAAGTGGTGCTCCTCTGACCCTTAGAGATGAACTGAATTGCTGGTGATTGCTCCTATACTTCACCTGTACTGGTAAGCCACCTCATGTCTCCCCGGGAGTGTCACCTTCAAGAACTCTTTACCTTTGGCTTTTTCAAAATTTCATTTGTCTGCTTCAAATATCATAGATGATGAAACTTTAAGACAGATGGTTCTTTATAACTACATTATAAACTGTCCTCTTTATGAGAACCCATGAAATAAATATCTCCAAAAACTCTGACCTATGTCCTTCTGAGTTGCTTGTTTGATACTATTTGATGGAAAGTATGATTTTACTTTCTTCTTCACCTTTACCGGCAGGGAATCCAGTTCAAAATGAATTTAAACATCTTAACAGGACATAGGATTTATGATTTATATTCTGTAAAGTAACCTAACCTATGGCCTTATTTTATTTTTCTCTATCCTTTTTTCCTCTACTTAGTTTTTTTCCCCCTTCTTTATTTTTATCTTATTGTACTGTAGGTATTTTTAAGTTACATAAGATCCCTTTTAAATATTATGCTTAACACTTTTCCTTGAATCTATTGTTTATTGAACACCAGCGTGTGCTAGGACTGTTAGCAGACCAACCTTAGAAGCTGTAGGGAGACAGGCTAAAATGATAGGTAATTCAATTAGCTATCTCTCTGGGACTGAAATAAATTTGGAGGCCCTACCAGGTGGGAAGAATGCAGGCTTATCTTCACTTCTAAGGTCTCTTGAATTAAATGGCAAAATATCATATTCAATACATGCTAAAAAATTATATACCTTAAAAATATAATACTGGGTGAAACTAATTCGGGGTTCTCTTAAGTGGCACAATAACCTAGGATAGGGATTATATGCTCAAATCTGACAAATTATGTCATGGCATGACTACCTCAGAGATGTGCACGTTTGAATCCCTTCTTCCATAGGTTTTATTGTCTGTGTTAACGCTGTTAACAGGGCTCTGCCCTGCATATATATATATATATATATATATGAGTTACCTCTGAGTAAACTAAGAGGGCAACTTTAAAGACTACTTGGAAGAGTAGCTTCAAAATTATTTGAGATAATTTTTTAAGATGAGTCATCAGACTATCCTAGAAAGATTTAGAATTAAAGCTAGAGATGTTTATGAGAATCAGATCTCTGATATTAGCATTTTATGTTAATATCTGTACATACTGCTATTTATGTTTTATGTATTTGTAGTATCTATGAGGATTTGATTTATTAAAGTAACAGGTTATCCTTGTGATTCTAATTTCAAATGTATCAATGTACTTAACTAAATGATTTATACTTATAAGCCAACATTTGCATTCATGCCACTCTGAGCCCTGTTTATTTCTTCTTCCATGCTGAATACTGTAAGAAGTGACTGATGGTGTAACTCAGTTACCTATCAGAAAACAGGAAAATGCTTCATTTCTGGGTGTATTTTCCTTCTGGGAACCAGCTGTCTCATATTCCCTGGATGTACCGTGTACCTCCATACCTGTATATTTCCTCAAGCTGAAAACCTGTTCCCAATACTCACCGCCCACTCTATGTCTGCTTTGAAAATTCAACCCATCCTGTAAAGCACAGTGAAAATGTCACCCTGGCTAACATCTTCCCCCTCCCCTTCAACAAGCAAAATTTTTTTCCAGCTCTGTGGTGCTCCTTACTCCATGCCCTAAAATAAGTGTATTTGACTGTCAGCTATGGGATCCTGCATCCATCAAGACACAAATCATGACACAGACACAGTGTCTGGTCCATGAAAGTCACTAATACATGTTAAATTGAGCTAACATCATGAGTTTAATTGGCATAAATTAAATACACTCACCGGTTAGAAAACAGACTATTACTTAGCCTCCTCTTATTCAGGATACCTAAAATTATACAGGACTCTGAAGAATTTAAAAGATAATCTAGTTCTATCTGTTTCATATGTTTGCATTCTCCGGAAAGTTTAATTTGAAGACTTCTATATCATAAAACAGCCACTGATTCTTTTTTTTTTTTTTTTTTTTGAGACAGAGTCCCACTGCACCGCCCTCGGTAGAGTGCCGTGGCCTCACACGGCTCACAGCAACCTCCAGCTCTTGGGCTTAAGCGATTCTCTTGCCTCAGCCTCCCGAGCAGCTGGGACCACAGGCGCCCGCCACAACACCCGGCTATTTTTTTGTTGCAGTTTGGCCGGGGCTGGGTTTGAACCCGCCACCCTCGGCATATGGGGCCGGCGCCCTACTCACTGAGCCACAGGCGCCGCCCGGCATGTAATTTTGAGAGTTCAACTTGTTCTGTTAAAATTTTGCAAAAATTTCTTTCTTTGATTATTGTGACATTTCCTTTCACACAGGGGAAGCTTCAGTTCAGTGTGATTATTCTTTCCTTGTAAATAATCTGTTTGTCTGGCTTTCTTTTCCTGTATGAATAAGGTCATATTGCTTATAAAATTTTTATCGTGAAAACAAAACTATTGCCAAGACAAGTTTAAGACTGAACAATATTAATTTTTGCCAAGGATATGGTGAGCTCATTAGAGCTATGGACTCCTTCTTTTATCCTAGAAGGTTTTTCTTTTTGTAGTTTCATAAAACAATTTTATTGGCATATAAATTACATAGAAAAATTTACTCCTGTTAAATGTATGATTCAATGAATTTTGGTTTCAGAACATTTTCATCATTCCCAAAGCTCCTTTGTGCTCACCTGAAGTTATTTCCCTGCTCCCAATCCCAGCTCAATGCAAGTCTAAGCCAGGAATGTACTTGGCCTAGTCATGACCTTGAGCAGGTAAGCTATTGTCCTTCCCCATTCACTCATCAGCAAGACCATCACTTTCACAGACAGACACCATGAGGCAGAGGTGTCTCTATCACATCAAACTGAATAGCAGCTGCCTGTCTTCACAGACTATCCTTTACCCAGGCAGAACGTTTGTGGCTACTGAGCTAGAGAAGCAAGGGGCAAGAATTAAAGCAGCCCCAGGCAAGAATGCCTCAGACTCGCTGTTCTTACTTGAAGTCCAGCCATTTTTAAAGCATAATTCCTTCAGGAATTATTGTTGATAGCTGTTTTAAGGAAGAGGCCTTGCTGACCTCCTCATTCAGCATAGCCATTAAGTCTCTCATTTTTATATATGTTAGACTTTTTTCCCATTTGTTTTTTCTGCTTTCTTTGTCAGGGATGTCAATGGTCAGCTGGTTGGAGATTTGTGCTCTGTAATCTGGTTGCTGTGTCTTTTAGTTTTATAGTTTTGGTCTCTATTTTCCCTGGGAGTTTTTCTAGTTGGTTTCTGATCTCACTGATTCTTTCTGCCATGTGTCTTCTGCCCCACACTGCCTTTGAGATGGATTTTCATTAGTTAGTGTTATTATTTTTTCTTATACTTGTTTGGTGTCCTTCCTATCTACACTTTTATATAAGGCTTGCACCTCAGTTATTATATTTTTTCTTAATTTTGTAAGGTTATTTTCTTCTCTACCTTTGAAAATAGAAGCACTTTCTAAATTTTGTTCTAATTCCTTAGTATTAACAAAAATACTTTTTCTCTGCATCTTTGGAGAAATAATTGCCTTTTTTTTGATTTTCAAATGTTATATTTGTCTGATTTTCCTGATTACCGAACCTTGAATAAGGAAGCTTGATGCTGTTCTTACATTTGCCAGCTAATAGGACCCACATATTCTATTTGGAGTCTCTCATTGTCCACCAAGGTATCATAAGAGCTCCCTTTCAGAATATAAGCTGGAAGTCAGTTAGATACACATGTCCTAGATTTCAGTTCTTAATGTTTGGACAAAATGTATCCAGTTCAACATTCCCTTAATGAGGCAAACTACTTTCATTCCCATTACCTGGTTTTCTAACTGTGAGCTGGTATATTTATGACTAAAGAATTCATTTAATTTTTAAAAAGTCAACATGTGCATCTTGCTGTATTAGAGGCAGTGCCTGGGGATCTCATCTCTGAAGTGGATTGCTTACCTATTTCTGTCCCCAGCTACATATGACTTAACATCGGAGGCTTGATGCACTATTGCAGTGCACCAGACCCTTGAACTCACTGCCAAGTTTAATGACTGAACATTATAGTCTTTATTACTAGATATGTCTATCTAATAATGAAGCACTGAAGCATTTTTAGGGAAGCATTTCTTTATGGAAGAAGACCCCTTTAGGAAACAAGTCTCTAACATCATGGCAAACCCATATGGCTGTGTTACTTTCTTTAAGAGACCCATATATAAGACCACTGGTAATTGTTTCTTAGCATGACCCATCTACATTACAGGTAGGATTAATTCTTTCCAATGACTAAAAACATCATTGATACCATTAATTTATATTCATCAGTTTTCTACTGCTGTTGTGATTTTTTTCACCGTGTTTTTAAAGTGAAAGGGGAAATTACTAACCAATTCAATTTTCAGAATTTTAGAAAACACTAAATATCTCAAAAGATTGAGTAAGCTGATGAAATATTTTCCCTTTCAGAGGGAAACTTTTTTTCATGACTCTTATAATTTTTACCATAAATCCCAGAAAAAATACATTTTCTGCTCTAGTTTATACAGTTTACCCTTGAATAACATGGGTTTGAACTGTACGAGTCTACTTATACGTGAGTTTTCTTCTGCCTTTGCCACCCCTGAGTCAGCAAGACCAACCTCTCCTCTTCCTCCTCCTCCTGCTCTTCAGCTTACTCAATGTGAAGACAAGGATGAAGACCTTTATTGTGATCCACTATCCCTTAATGAATATAAGTATATTTTCTATTATTTCCAATTTTCTTAACACTTTTCTCTCTAGCTTACTTTATATAATAATATATATTATGTAATACATGTAACATACAAGATAGTTGATCAACTGTTTATGTTATTAGTAATATTTCTAGACAACAGTAGGCTATATTAGTAATTAAGATTTGGGGGGGAGTCAACAGTTATATGCAGATTTTCAACTCTACAAAGGGTTGGATCCCCACCTCCATGCTGTTCAAGAGTCAACTGTATACAAAGAAATCTCTTGAGAGAAAGTGTGCTAGAGAAATGAATCTCACATTTCCATGTATAATGCTTCTCAAATTTGAATGTGCACAGGAATCCCATGTGATCTGTTAAGATGTGTATATCGCATCTCTTTTTTTTTTTTTTTATTGTTGGGGATTCATTGAGGGTACAATAAGCCAGGTTACACTGATTGCAATTGCTGTCATGACAAGGCAGGTGGTGGGAGAGCTGGGGTGCTGTGTCCATGACTTGGAGCCTAAATCACGCATATTCTGATTGCCATTCTGGAATATCATACTGGGAAAATTCTGCAGTGTTACCATTTTCAGACTCACTGCGAGCCTGATGTTTTTTGTGACCCTTGCCCCCCAAAGCAGAAATTGTTACCAGATGATTGCTCTATCAACAATTGTGTGTCATTTCATGTTCAAATACCCAGGGCCTATTTTATTTGGGAGGAGACTGTTAGGGTAAGGAGGCAACAACCACAGATAAGTCTTATCATTTTCATGACACTGATCATGAGTTTTTACGTTTTATAAAGCTTCTAAGGGTTTAAAGTGGAGTATGTTGCATAGCAGATGATGTCGTAAAAATTCACAGACAACATTTTGAGGTCTTGGATAGAGCAAGGGGTAACAAAACTCCACAAGGGGATTTCTGAAAGGAACAATGGCATCTGCCAAACAGGAAAATAGCCAAGTGTGTGTTCAGAGCAATGGGAGAAGAGAATGAGTGATCTGCTTTTGAGAAGGTGGTTCTGCTCTAAAAGAACTTTGTTGATGCTTCAGCATTGAATAAAGATGTTCCCATAGATTTGGAAAGTATATCACAGAAGACCCTTCAAAATAGATTCTATTAAAGTTCTTTGCCAATTTGGGCATTTTTATGGTGTCATATTTAATTTTCAGGATAAGACTGCTTTTATCCCATCTGTTTGACAACAACTCTTTTTTCATCCCTTCCTAATTACTTCCTCATTATAATAATTTCTTTAGAGAACTGCCTTCCTTGTTGGTAGTTTTCATTAATGGGTTATGTTGTGGCTAATGATCCCAAAACATTTAGTTGGAAATATCTAAATAGCAAACTTGGGACCTCCCATAAAAGAAAGATAATAATGTTATTTTTGGTAATAGTGCCATCTGAAACTATCCTGCTGGGATTATTTGGACAATCCATATGGGTAGGAAAGCAATATATTGAGGAAGGTTTAAAGACCTTAAGGGTTTGGTTAAAGAAGATTAATGTAGGTTCTACTGATACCAATTCTATAGCCTTGGACAAATCCTGGATGTCGTTTAATTTTTCTTACTGTATGGTATTTTAAAGTAACTAACAAATAAATTGCAGTTAGATCAGCTCCTTCTATGGATAATGTTTGACTTTTTTTTTTTTGACTATTCTCTATCAAAGAAGTTATCTTTTGTTTGTTTTATTAAGTAAATTTATATCAAGTTAATGTGAGGGTACAAACAACCAGGTCTATATATTTGATTTTTTTAGATAGAGTTCTTCTTGTGGTTCTGTCCAACACACAAAAGGTGTGCCAACCCCCACACCCGATGCCCATTCAGTGAGAGCACCCCAACCTCCTCCCTCTTCCTCGTTATGCCTCCCCCCAACTTGAACTGAAATGGGTTTTTCAGCTATCTGGGCATGCACTGGTTTGTCTACTGGCTTCATATTGGTATTGAGTACATTTGATATTTGCTTTTTCATTCTTGTGATACTTTACTAAGAAGACTGTGTTTCTATTCCACCCAGGTATTACAAAAGATGTGAAGTCATCATCTTTTTTATGGCTGAATAGTAAGAATTCCATGGTGTGCATGTACCACAATTTACTAATCCATTTCTGAGTTGATAGGCATTTAGGTTGTTTCCACATCCTGGAGATTATAAATTGAGCTGCAATAAACAATCTAGTGCAAATGTTCCTATGGTAAAGTGATTTTTTTCTTCCGTATAAATGCCTGATATAGTGGGATTGTGGGGTCAAATGGGAGATCTAATCTGACATCTTTGAGGATTTCTCCATATTTCTTTCCAAAGAGGCTGTATGAGTTTGTAGGACAAAGGCTTGATAACTAGGATCTACAGAGAACTCAAATTAATCAACAAGAAAAGAGCCAACAATCCCATATATCACTAGGCAAGACACATGAACAGAACTTTCTCTGAGGAAGACAGACAGACTAATGGCTAAGAAACATATGAAAAACTGCTCATCATCCCAAATCATCAGAGAAATGAAAATCAAAACCACCCTGAGATATTACCTAACCCCAATAAGATTAGCCCACATCACAAAGTCCCAAAGCTGCAGATGTGGAGAGAGGGGAACACTTTTACACACTATTGGTGGAACTCCGAAGAAGTCATTTTTTAAGGGTCTTTTCTCTTTCTGTTTTAGAAACATAGTGGTTTGTTGCCAGCTTAGCCCACACCCTCCCCCTCCTTCATGTTTCCTTCCTTCCCTTCTGCTCTTAGCACATACTGCTTTCTCTCCATTCCTTTCAGTCACTTCATAGATCAAAGTCTCCCATGGCAGCTCTCCTGCTCCCTACTGAATTTCCAGCCTCCTATCTGTGCATGGCCCCAGACTGTGCCTAAATAACCTTCCCATGTCTTCCCATGTCATTCTGATAAAACGATTTTCAGTGGCTCTCTGCACCAGCTGACCTAGCTCCGCTTTTTACACCTTCCCCATTGCTCAAGTTTTCTTATTCCCAGCAAGCCCGCTGTTACTGCCTTTTTGCCTATAGCTCTTTCTCCTTCTTTCTTAACATTCACCATCATACTGTTTTCTGTCTGCTAAATGATGCCCACACTTTTCAAGATTAACCCTTTTAAAGTCTTTTTTTTTTTTTAAGATTAACTTTTATACCAGTGGTTCTCAACCTGTGGGTCAAGACCCACAGGAACTGTATTAAAGGGGCCGCGGCATTAGGAAGGTTGAGAACCACTGCCAAGTATTTTACAACTCTTGATTAGTTAACTCTCCACCTTAATTAGTTTTTGTGATTATTGTTTTCATTATGTACTTAATATCTTTCTTATTCATTTTCATCCATAGACTAAACTCTTTTTTAATGTCTATTATCAGGTTCAGTTCATAAACCAGCAATTTGCCAAACAATATTTTCCTAAATAAAAATAAGACAAAGAATAGAACATTTATTTGAATTGTGGAAGATTAACGTCTTCATTTTTGAAAATATAAAAGAAATTGTAAAAAGAGGATTGATACCGTCAAAAATAGACGTGTTTAAAATGTTATATTAATGAAAACCCTCAAGAAGTTCATATATACAATATTAAAAAATTATATTTATAAAGAAGACATCCAAAATTTAAGGATAAATGTAAAAGCAGATGTGGCTGTCTTCTCCTAGACTGTAAGCTCTTCAAGGACAAGGCTATTTCCTTGTATTTCACATATAGAAGACACGTAATAAATACTGAAGGATTAAATGAATATGGAGGAAAAAGTAGAAAGCGAACTTTTAAAAGCTCATCATTACAAGAATAAATATGTGAAATAAACAGCTCTGGACAACTCAAACATCCCAACTAAAATAGTTTTTAAATGATACCATACCATACAAGCAAGATTATAGCAGAATCGGTATACATTTTTTGTAGTGGCTGTTCAAATCAGTTTATACCTTTTGGAAGGTAACATGATAATTTGTAATAAGGACTAAAAATCATCCATGTATAAATTATCTTAATGAAGTAGCCAAGGCTAATATATCACATGTACCTACTAAATGGTAGAAACATTTAATATTTCTATATTCAATATTTATTTCTACAGTAAATGTGTTCAACCTAACTTTATCCACAGTTATATCCACGGAATGGTTATATGCAACTTCCCTTTATGCTATGAAACCATGCAAGTAATATGAATCCTAAAGATATGTGAAGACTGTTTCTTAAGTAAAAACAGAATATATATTATTACATATTATGATTTTAGCTATAAAAATCCTATAAGCTCATAGATGAAAATATGCATACGTGCAGAAATAACAACAGTTTTATAGGGTGGATAGGGTGGTTAGACTTACGACCTTACTATTATAGTTGTAATCTATTTTTAATATACCTTTAATTAAAATATTCAAAGTCTTATCTCTACTATATATTATATATGTACATATATACACACACACATATGTAATTTACATTCTCATGAGCCTAGTAAAGCCATTGGTCTTCCAGGGAAACTGTAATAATTATTGGGCATTAGATTGTGTTTGCATCACGAGATGGGACCATTTTCAAGTGAATTAACTGGTGAATACCCCTTATGAGGTAATTTGCAACATTAAAAATATTAACCATACTTATTTTTATGTCTTATGTTTATTGAAGGCTTTAAAAAAATCACAGGTTTATTGATAAAATTTACATACCATAAACTTCCCCCTTTTAAAGTATGCAAAGTAAGTGATTTTTAGTATATTTGTGGAGTTGTGCAACCATCACCACTACATAATTTTAGAACACTTTCATTACCCTAGGGAAACCCTGTAGCCATTAGCAGTCACTTTTTGGCTATTGTGAACAATGTTGTCATGAACACTCATGTACCCATTTTTTTTTTTTTTTTGTGGACATTTGTTGCTTTCAGTTGTCTTTGGTGTATACCTGAGAATGGAATTGGTGAGCTGTGGTGACTCTAAGTTTCACATTTTAAGGAGCCACCAGATTGTTTTCCCAAATAGATGCACCATGTTACGACCTCTTTGCAGGTGGCTTTTACTTTCTTTTTTATTTACTTATACTTCTTCAATGGATATATATTATCTTGATAATTAGAAAACAATTATGTAAGAAAATCTGTGATCTCCATCTGTGGACCACGGGCCTGGTATAATGGGGTTTTAGTCCATTTGAGTACCACCTTTGTCTTCTATTTATTTTTTATTTTTCCCCTTCCCTCCTTTCTCTCCTCTCTACCTCTCCAATGCCCCCCAATTTGAACTGAATTGAGTTTTTATTTTGTGTGGGCATGTATTAGTTCATCTACTAGCTTCATATTAGTATTGAGTACATTGGATACTTGCTTTTTCATTCTTGTGATATATTACTAAGAAGAACATTCTTCAGCTCCATCCAGGTTCATACATAAGATGTAAAGTCATCATCTTTTTCTATGGCTGAATAGTATTCTATGGTATACATATACTACAGTTTATTAATCCATTCATGTGGCAATTGTAAATTGAGCTGCCATAAAAAATCTAGTGCAAATGTTCTTATGATATATGATTTTTTTTCTTCTGGGTTGATGCCTAGTAACGGGATTGTGAGATCAAACAGAACATCTATTTTGAATTCTTTGAGGATTCTCCATACTTCTTTCCAAAGAGGCTATATTAGTTTGCAGTCCCACTAACAGTGTAAAAATGTTCCCCTCTCTCCACATCCACACCAGCTTCTGCAGTTTTTGGACTTTGTGATGTTAGCTACTGTCACTGGGGTTAGGTGATATCTCAGGGTGGTTTTGATTTGAATACCATCTTTGTCTTTAACTGAACTACTGAGATTAAAGAGGAATAAATTTGTTTACTAGGGGAAAAAATCTGCTCCTAGTCAGTTGGGCCAAATGGGAAACCTCTTTTTAAAAAGAAGGATGGACTAAATATTTTCTTTGGGTAAATTGCTGAGTTTCTTTTCCATGTGTTCTCTGCTACACTTGCCTGTGAGTACAATAAAACCACCACTGCTATCAGATGTCTAGAATAGAAGGGAGAGAAGAGGGAGAGAAAGACTGTACAGAAGTGGAAAAATTTCATTTCAGTCCATTGACATAGATAGCTAAATCTGTACATAGATCCATAATATATGCCTATGTCTGTCCTCATATTTGTATCTCTGATTGTATCTATTAAATGTGGCTATCATAATTTGGACTAGTGCAGAATCCTGAAGCAATTTTTTAATGAATACCTAAGTGTGATCTATACATAAAATAAAACTTCTGAGTTGCATTTACGTGGAGGGACCTAAAGCAACACGAGCACAGGTTTCTTGTCTGTCGTGACAATTACATGTGATGACCTGGTGGGAAGGACTTCATTCATAAGACTTTTAGGCTCAGTAATGGAACCACACAGAGCCATATAGAACCTGAAGCAAAAAGAAAAATCAGTATTGCCTATCCTTTTTTATTGAATTTTTTAGCTATTTTGTTCATTATAGATTTTATTCACATTAATTTTGATTTCTAAAAAGCATTGCACTAAATACTATTTATGTTGGTTACTGAGATTTTTGGTGCCCTTTAAAATTTTGTACCCAAGGAGTGCAAAAGGATCATTGGCTTCCCCCTAGTCTCACCCCTGACTGTTATTAGACTTAGAGTTGTGTAGGTGAAAGGGCTGGAAAACTCAGTGGTATTTAATTTGTGGATAAACCGAGTCATGGTTTAGATTAGTTGATGTAGTCATGCAGTGACTAATTGGGAATCACACAAGTCACTGCTTTTATCAAGTCAGTAAGTGTTACTCCCTTGTTATATATTTACTAAGGTTTACCTCCTTTAGCTTAATTTCCATTGCACATATAGTATAAGTTGACCACCCAAGGGACAGCACCAAACTGTTCAACATATGGAGGTGTTCCATATAAGGAACTAGGCGTACTGTACTGACGTGTACATGTACTTTAATTTCCCATACACTTCTCAATCTCTCAAATTACTGCTTTGAGAAAGGGATCAGCTGCCCTTAGCTTGCATCTTCCTTTGTAGCATTTATTAAACTGGACCTCCATTTATTAAGTTCCTAATTGCTCTCTGAGTGTGGCTCACTACCTTGTCACCCAACTTGTGCCCTCTCTCAAGAAAAAATAGAAACAAAAACATTTCATCAGCACAAGGAAACCATAATCTGCTTTTCCCCATGTGGGTTCAGAGGACAGACAAGAACTTTCAAAAGATAATGTGGGACACTTTGGTGTAAATTTGCCACAAAAAAAACCTTTGTATACAATTCCAACCATCAAATTTATTAATAACAGCAAACATATTGCATGTATTATGGACCAGGCACTGTGATAAGCTATTTACATACATTAGCATGTCAATAAGTCTCTCTGACAGACAGTATAATAATCCTGTTATCCCCACTTTGCATATTGGGAAATGAAGGCGTAGGCCACAATTATGAGCTGAAGTCAAGCCTTGAACACTCTTCCGTGCCTCTACAAAGCTCCTGCGCTGTTCCAGCAAGTCACTTGTCCTCAAACTTTTGTGTGCTTACTTTGAGAACACTTCTTCAACAAGCTCTTCTGTTTCCCAACCAACCAATCTCTCTCCCAGTTTTCCTGAGTACTCACTGGACTAAGTGTACAACTGATTGATGGACAGATGCACACATGACCATCCCTCAATTGCTGTTTCTACAGGCATCCTTCCCATTAGGTTAAACCCATTCAAATTTTGCATTCAGTAGACTAGGGACAAATTGTTTCTCTGTCTTACTTTTTTATCAGCACTGTGCTTTGTTTCACACATGGAAGGACCAGGAAACCCTAAATTCTCTTTCTAAGAGCAATTTACCATATTTGATCAGAAAAATGAAGCATTTCTAACTTTTTCAATGTCGTCTCTAATTTTTAAGCAATTATAAGTGGACAGGCTTTTTACTAATAACTAATAGTTTAAACTTCATCCTTAGTCTTTCAGAATTTTCTGGATAGAAAAGCCAGGTAAGGAACTGATAATTCACTGCAGTGTAGTTTTCTGCATAATTCCTTCCCTCCTCTCAAAGAGATTAGGGGCAAAACATCTCTCTCTCCTTATATCTTTTTAGTTTGAAGGTGAGATAGTAAGAAGAGCCAGAGGGCCATGGAAATTTCAGAGCATTGAAATGTTTGTCAAATCCATGGAAGAACAGCATATCCTGGAACTATTATTAGCAATGCAAATAGTGAGTGACATTCAGAGTTTATGCTGTTTGCTCTCTGATACTGTTGGCATGAGTTTACGTCACACACAGAGTTACCAAGAGATGGCTTTTTCTGGGCTGGCCAATAACTGTTTGTTCTTCAATTTACTATCATGGTGTAGTAAAATCTTCATTATCTGTAGCTCAGATGACTGTGGAGGAGGGAAATCTACAAAGGAGAGCATTGCTTTAGCCTAGAATTTCCCAAAGTTGTCCTTTGAAAATAGCTATGAAAATAGTTATTTGGGAAAATAAATTGGAGTAATAAAAATACTGCATACTGGTGGCACCCATAGATCAGTGGATAGGGTGCCAGCCATGTGCAACCAGGCTGGTGGGTTCTAACCTTGCCAGGGCCAATTAAAACAATAACAACAACAACAACAAAAAATAGCCAGGTGTTGTGGCGGGCACCTGTAGTCCCAGCTACTTGGGAGGCTGAGGCAAGAGAATCGCTCAAGCCCAAGAGTTTGAGGTTGCTGTGAGCTGTGATGCCATGGAACTCTACCAAGGTTGACATAGTAAGACTCTGTCTAAAAAGAAAAAAAAAATACTGCATACTAATGCCAGTCTTAGAGATGGACATACTCATTAGCATATGAAAGACTTTGAGAAATCCAGTAAGAAAAACCAAAAACTTAGAGAGTTTGGTTTAACCCAATTTTGCCCAAAATTTGTTATGGAAACTCTTACTATGCTTTGAAACAAATTGCTCCCAAATTTAGAGGCTTATGACCATAATCATCTTATTATCTGTCACAGTTTCTATGAGTCAGTAACATGGGAAAGATTCTCCTGGGTACTGCTTCTAGCATAGGTATTTCATGCTGTTGTAGTCATGAGTGGCTGGTGCCAGAACAGCAGGTGATAGGAGCAATGGGAGATGGGCTGGGCATCTCTCTTCCTATCACCTGCCAGCTTTTCCTTCTGGTTTCCCCATATAGGCTAGATTGGGTTTCCTCACAGCATGGCTGTCCCTAGGAGTGAGACTGTTTGGTGATCACTCAGAGTTCCAAGGCAGTACTTCCACTCATGAGGTGGAAGCTGCAGCAATTTCTGTGACATAATCTTGGAAGTTAAGCACCACCACTTACCAGTGAGTCACACGTCCACTTGGATTCAAGAGAAAGGGAATTCAATTTTGTATCTTGATGATGGAGTCACACAATTCTAGAAGAGCATGTAGGACAGAAAATAGTGTCACTACCTTCTGTGGAAAATTAATCCTACCCAGAATCCACCTTTCTACATGAAATCTATTCAATATTAGTTCTAAGAAACCTACTTTGGGAAGTTTGCCTTACACAATTATCACCAAAGGTTCTTCTAAGTAGAAAAATGGACTGACCAAAAAATATTTGTCTTTACAATTTCTAAAGTGTTACAGAAATGCAAGCAATAATAGGACTGCTGTATGATTTGGAATGATGACATTTCTTTTCTTTTCTTTTTTTTTTTTTAATCAAGCTGTGTACATTAATGCCATCATGGGATACCATGCGCTGGTTTTATATACAATTTGAAATATTTTCATCACACTGGTTAACATAGCCTTCTTGGCATTTTCTTAGTTGTTGTGTTAAGACATTTATATTCTTTTTATTTTTATTATTTTTATTTTTTATTAAATCATAGCTATGTAGATTAATGCGATCATGGGGCACCATACACTGGTTTTATAGACCATTTGACACATTTCTTCTTAGTAAAGTATCTCAAGAATGGAAGAAAAAGTATCCAATGTACTCAGCCCCATTATGAAACTAATGTATGGCTTTCATATGAAAGCTAACCCAGTTATAACCTAAGAATATGGGGAAGGGGGAGATGGGTGGAGGGAGGGTGATTGGTGGGATTATACCTGCGGTGCATCTTACAAGGGTACATGTGAAACTTAGTAAATGTAAAATATAAATGTCTTAACACAATAACTAAGAAAATGCCAGGAAGGCTATGTTAACCAGTGTGATGAAAATGTGTCAAACGGTCTATAAAACCAGGGCATGGTGCCCCATGATCGCATTAAGTTTTATTTTTATTGTTGGGGATTCATTGAGGGTACAAGAACCTGATTACACTGATTGCATTGGTTAGGTAAAGTCCCTCTTAAAATTGTACCTTACCCCAAAAAGGTATGTCACACACCAAGACCCCAGCACCCTCCCTCCCTCTCTCTGCTCTTCCTTTCCCCACCCCCTCCTTCCTTCTCTCTCTCTGTTCTCCCCTTCCCAAACTCCCCATCGTGTCATCAATTGTCATTAATTGTCCTCGTATCAAAATTGAATACATAGGATTCATGCTTCTCTATTCTTTGACATTTTACTAAGAATAATGTGTTCCACTTCCATCCAGGTTAATAAAAAAGGCTGTAAAGTCTCCATTTTTTTAAATGGCTGAAGCATATTCCATGGTATACATATACCACAGTTTGTTAATCCATTCCTGGGTAGGTGGACATTAAGGTTGTTTCCACATTATGGCACTTGTAAATTGAGCTACAATAAACAGTCTAGTGCAGGTGTTCTTATGATAAAAGGATTTTTTTTCCTTCTGGGTACATGCCCAGTAATGGGATTGCAGGATCAAATGGGAAGTCTATCTAGGGTTCTTTGAGGGTTCTCCATACTGCCTTCCAAAAAGGTTGTATTAGTTTGCAGTCCCACTAGCAGTGTAAAAGTGTCCCCTTCTCTCCACATCCATGCCGGCATCTGCAGTTTTGAGATTTTGTGATGTGGGCCATTCTCACTGGGTTTAAATGATATCTCAGGGTGGTTTTGATTTGCATTTCTCTAATAATTAGTGATAATGAGCATTTTTCCATATGTTTGCTAGTTATTCATCTGTCTTCTTTAAAGAAGGTTCTAGTCATGTCTCTTGCCCATTGATATATGGGATTGTTGGCTTTTTCCATGTGGATTAATTTGAGTTCTCTATAGATCCTAGTTATCAAGCTTTTGTCTGATTGAAAATATGCAAATATACTTTCCCATTGTGTAGGTTGTCTATTTGTTTTAGTTGTTGTCTCCTTGGCTGTACAGAAGCTTTCAGTTTCATTAAGTCCCATTTGTTTATTTTTGATGTTGTTGCAATTGCCAAGGCAGTCTTCTTCATAAAGTCTTTCCCCAGGCCAATATCTTCCAGTGTTTTTCCTATGCTTTGAGGATTTTCATTGTTTCATGCCTTAAATTTAAGTCCCCTATCCATCTTGAATCAATTCTTGTGAGTGGGGAAAGGTGTGGGTCCAGTTTCAGTCTTTTACATGTGGATATCCAGTTCTCCCAGCACCTATTATTGAACAGGGATTCTTTTCCCCAGTCTATGTTCTTATTTGGTTTATTGAAGATTAGGTAGTTGTAAGATGTTAGTTTCATTTCCTGGTTTTCCATTTGATTCCAAATGTCTATGTCTCCATTTTTCCGCCAGTACCATGCTGTCTTGACCACTATGGCTTTGTAGTACAGCCTAAAATCTTGTATGCTGATGCCCCTGGCTTTGTTTTTATTGCTAAGAACTGCCTTAGCTATACAGGGTTTTCTGTGGTTCCATACAAAATGTAGAATCCTTTTTTCCAAATCTTGAAAGTGTGATATTGGTATTTTAAGGGTAAAAGGTAAAAATATAGGAAAAGTATGATGTTGGTATTTAAGATGGCATTGAATCCGTAGTTTGCTTTGGGAAGTACAGACATTTTAACAATGTTGCTTCTTCCCAGCCATGAGCATGATATGTTCTTCCATTTGTTAATATTCTCTGCTATTTCCTTTCTTAGAGTTTAATAATTTTCTTTACAGCGGTCGTTTACCTCTCTTGTTAGGTATATTCCTAGGTATTTCATTTTCTTTGAAGCTATGTTGAAGGAAGTTGAGTCCTTAATTAGCCTATTGTTTTGGCTGTTATTGGCATGTACAAAGGCTACTGATTTGTGGACATTGATTTATATCCTGAGACATTACTGTATTTTTTGATGACTTCCAGGAGTCTTATGGTTGAGTCCTTGGGGTTCTCTAAGTATAATATCATATCATCAGCAAAGAGGGAGAGTTTGACCTCCTCTGCTACCATTTGGATGCCCTTTATTTCTTTCTCTTGCCTAATTGTATTTAGTACTTCCAGCACTATGTTGAATCGTAATGGTGACAGAGGACAACCTTTTCCCAGTTCTAAGTGGAAAAGCTTTCAGTTTTACTCCATTTAGTAAAATATTAGCTGTGGGTTTGTCATAGATAGCTTTGATCAGTTTAAGAAATGTGCCATCTATGCCTATACTCTTCAGTGTGCTAATTAGAAAAGGATGCTGGATTTTATCAAATGCTTTTTCTGTATCTATTGAGAGGATCATATGGGTGTTTTTTTGTTGTTTGCTTTTTTCAGTTTTTGGCTGGGACTGGGTTTGAACCCACCACCTCTGGCATATGGGGCTGGCACCCTACTCCTTTGAGCCACAGGCACTGCCCAAGGATCTTAATGTCTTTATTTTTCTTCTGTGAATAACGTTTATGGACTTGTGTATGTTAAACCAGCCTTGTATCCCTTGGATGAAACCTACTTGATCATGATGTATGAATTTTTTGATGATAAGCTGTAAATGATTGGCTATGAATTTCTTGAGAATTTTTGCATCTGTATTCATTAGAGAAATTTGTCTGAAATTCTCCTTTTAAGTTGTGTCTTTTCTCGCTTTGGTGTTAGGGTGATGTTTACTTTGTAGAATGTGTTGGGGAGAATTCCTTCCTCCTCAATACTTTGGAATAATTTCTGCAGTATGGGAATAAGCTCTTCTTTGAAGATTTGATAGAATTCTGTGTGAAGCTATCTGGACCAGGGCATTTATTTTTGTTGGGAGATTTTTTATTCTTTCTTTGATCTCAGTGCTTGAAAGTGGTCTGTTCAGGAGCTCTATTTCTTCCTGGCTAAATCTAGGGAGAGGGGATGATTCCAAATATTGATCCATTTCCTTCACATTGTCAAATTTCTGGGCATAAAGTTTCTGGTAGTATTCAGAGATAATCTCTTGTATCTCTGTGGGATTAGTTGTTATTTATATAACAATCCCCTTTATCATTTCTGATTGAGGTCACTAGAGATTTTACTTTTCTATTTCTGGTTAGTCTAAATGTTTATCTATTTTATTTATTTTTCAAAAAAGCAACTCCTTGTTTCATTAATTTTCTGAATGATTATTTTGTTTTCAATTTAATTAATCTAATTTAATTTTGGATATTTCCTTTCTTTTGCTGGGTTTAGGCTTAGATTGTTCTTCTTTTTCCAATTCCATAATATGGCTTGTTGATGCACTTTCTTTCTTTTTGTATGCAATGTAGGCATACAAACAGAAAGAAATGTCAGCATCTAAAGTGATAAATTTTCCTCTCAGGACTGCTTTTGCTGTATCCCATAGGTTTAGGTAGCCTGTGTCTTCATTGTTATTATGCTCAAGAAAGTTAATGATTTCCTCTTTTATTTCTTCCTGCACCCAACTGTCATTCATCATAAGATTGTTTAATTTCCATGCCTTTGTGTGGGATTGAACGTTTTTGTTGGAGTTGAGTTCCACCTTAGTGCCTTGTGGTCTGATAAGATACAAGGTAAAATTTCAATTCTTTTAATTCTGTTGACATTTGTTTTGTGTCCTAGGATATGATCAGTTTTGGAGAATGTTCCATGGGGTGATGAGAAGAATGTATGTTCTTTACCTTTGGAATTGAGTATTCTATATATGTCTATCAAGCACAGTTGTTCGAGGGCAGGAGTTCTCAACCTGTGGGTTGGGACCCACAGGAACTGTATTAAAGGGTCACAGCATTAGGAAGGTTGAGAACCACTTTTCTAGGGTCTCATTTAAGTGTCTTATATCTTTGTTTAATTTCTGTTTAGATGATCTGTCCAGCTCTGTGAGAGGAGTATTAAAGTCACCTATTGTTATGGTGTTATAGGATATCATATTGCTCATACTAGGTAAGGTCTGTTTCAAGAATCTGGGAGCATTTAAGTTGGGTGCATAAATATTTAGAATTGAAATGTCTTCTTGTTGTATTTTTGACAACATTTACTTTAAATCCTGTAGCTCAGAGTATAACCATTTTGATATTTCATTTTTATGGGTCACGGAGAGTTAATAGTGCTCCACCATCCTAGATCAGTGCCAGTGACTGAACCAGGTTGTGTGGAATCTCCTGGCATTTATGTCAGAGACTCCAGCCAATTCAAAAGTGATCCACTGAGATTCAAAATGGCCCTGGAAGTGAAAATGAAGTGAAATGGGTTCTTGTGAATGAATAGCATTCTGTTAATGTAGCCAAATTTTGAGCTGGATATCAATAAGCTTTCCACTTCTGAGGTTAGGGTTCAGTGTGATGAGCTAGATTTCACCTAACTATATGTTCAAAATCTAATACATAGTGTTTGGGGGATGCTTCTTTCTGGTTAGCGCTGTTCTCAAGTCAAGCTGTTGGAGTAAACTATTGGAGTAACAATCCAAAAGACCCCTCCACCTCCCTGACAGCCTGTCTTATTACTTCTTGTCCTCAATATGCAAAATTTATTTTCTCTGTTACTGGCATTTATGCAGAGCCATATTTTGAAGTATGTAAGTACAGAAGAACTTTTTGTTAACTCTTTTTTTTTCGATTAAAGAGTTCATATTTTAGATAAATTTTAGGTTTTCAGCAAAAATGAGAAGAGATTTCCAACATAATTCTTTTCCCAGTACATGTGTGGCTTCTTCTATAGTTAGTATCCCCCATCACAGTGATATGCTGTTATAATCAATTAACCTGCAAGGATACATCATCATCACCCAAAGTCCATAGTTTACATTAGGGTTTATTCTTAGTGTTTATAGACTATGGGTTGGGGCACATGTATAATGATATATATCTACCAGTGTAGTACCAGACTATTTTCACTGCCTTAGAAAGTCTCTGTGCTCCACTTATTCATCCCTCCCATGCCCTAACCCTTGGCAACCACTAATCTCTTTATAATTTTCAGAAATTTTTCTTTCCATTATATCATATAGTATATATACTTTTCAGAGTGACTTCTTTTACTTAGCAATATAATTTCCTGATATCTTTTCATGGCTTTATAACTTGTTTCTTTTTAGTGCTGAATATAAATCTATCATCTGGTTTTACCAAAGTTTATCTGTTTAAAATGTCCTAGTGAAGGACATTTTGATTTTTTCCAAGTTTGGGCAATTATGAATAAAGGTTCCATGAACATCTATTTCCAGGTTTTTGTACAGATAAAAGTTTTCATTTCCTTTGCATAAATATCAAGAAGCACAATTGTGGAATCATATAGTAAAAGTACATTTAGTTTGGTGATAAACTGCCAAATTGTCTTCCAAAATAGCTGTACAATTTTGTATTCCCACAAGCAGTGAGTGAGAGTTTTTGTTACTCCACATCCTTGTCAGCATTTGGTGTTGTTAATGTTCTGAATTTTGGCCATTCTAAAAGCTGTGTAGTAGTATCTCATTGTTTCACTCTGCATTTCCCTGATAACATACATCTTATCTAGGGGTAAGAGAACAGAGGTGGTTGTTCGTCAAATCCCAGGAGTCATTAGCAGAGGGCTGCTTCCCTAGAGAGTTAATTCTTTATTATTTCTGGCTTGCTACTTGTGAATGTGAGCACAGCAGCCTCTGGAAAACATCTCAGGCAAAGAAGTACAGATTTTGGCAAGGTCTGACGGAGAGGGTCGGGTAATGACAGCAACTGCTGTATATACAAAGTTACTCAAGGGTAAGAACTCTATTGTTGAAGTGATGCACATGGATCAGAGTTAGAAAGGACCCAAGAGATCATTTTGTGTGATTCTTTCATTTTATTCAGTTGAGGCTACTGGGAGCTAGAGGTAGAGTATTTTATAAACGTCACTCTGCTAGCTAGTGTTAGAGCTAGAACCAGAACCAGAAGCCAGTCTAGGACACTCATTCAGTGCCTTCCACAGTGTCTTGCAGTGTTAGGTGATAAGAGGACTTGGTCTCTTTTATTCTTGAGTGGTCCTGTTGGCTTTGGAGGAACTAGGCCCACTTGGTGATCTGTTCCTTTTCCAGCATTCTGTATCCCTTTGTACACACTACTCATCATTCTGTGCTTGTGTAGCTGTCTAGGTTCAGTATTGTTTTCCTTTTACCTGTTTGTGAGTCACTGAAGATGGAGACATTATCCTTGCTTCTTTGTTTCCTGAGGGGGTCTGCACATAGCAGATACCCAATAAGGGTTGGCTGAAGGGCTTAGCACATAGCAGACACCCAATAAGGGTTGACCAAATGATTGAGTGAATGAATAAGTGCTAGTGCATTATTCCCACATGAGGCAGATGGTTTCACTATTGTGTCGGTAGGGCATTTGTCAAATTGATTTTTAAGAGAATATGTAGTTTTATGCTACTGAATAAAAAACTACATAAGAGTTTTTTGAAACCCATATATAGCACATCACCCAGACTGAACCCTAATGTAAACCATGAACCTTGAGGAATAATGATGGTCAATGCAGGTTCCTCATTTATAACAAATGTACCACTCTGGTGGAGATGTTGATAGTAGGAGAGGGGCATGTACATTGGGGGCTGCCTCCTACTCAATTCTGCTATGAACCTAAAACCTCTCTATAAAGATAAAGCCTTGAAAAAATTTCTGTAAGGATAGATTAAAGAAGTGCTGAAAAAGATGAGATTACCCAGAAAAGCCAATTTAGGCTTCTGCAGTGCAGGGATGCAATGAGAAATGGAAATGCTGACTTCTCAAGAATGTCTCCTCTAGAGAAGGTCTCTAGGCATGGGACTCCTGTCTTTCCTGACCTGGTATCAGCTAGCCAATTGACTGCTCTGAGCCATTTGGCCACACTGAGACATTTATCTACTTTGAGGCTTTTGGTCACTTCAATGCCCTGGACTGTCATGGATACATCAGACTTTATATTGCAAAACTGTGTTCCACACCCCCAATTTAAAAAAATACCAAAGCACTTCCAATCATTCCCATAAAAAAAGAAAATCTATTATGCTAAGGAGATATTGTTTAGCTGCATCTTATGTTTCTTTAAGTCAATCTATTGTCATGTTGTGTGGTGCTAGGCTTGGGAGTTAGAACCAGTGCTGTAGCTGTTGGCCATCACAGGTTACTCCACTTGGAGAGCTCAGGGTGTGAGCAAACACCCAAGATTGGAGGAGAAAGGCACTGAAAAGGGGCAGAATTTTTCATTGTCTTCAAAGGCCACGTTTTTTCATTGTTCCCATCCCATATGTTCTACATAAATGCTTATTTTCAAGTTAAGCCCAGCCTAAAGGCTAAAAATAGTGAACAAGCTTCCATTTTATATCTAACTCTTGTTGAATTGTAGGCTTAAATAGGAAGAGGGCACTTCTTCTCTTAGAAATAAATATTTTAGGTTTATAACAAAGTATTTGAACTTAAAGCAATAGTTGTTAAATTTTAATTGACTTTAAATCAAACGACTTAAAATTCTTTCTCACACTAGTGATGAATTTTTATTGCTTTTATCACAGAGCTAATCTTGGCCCCGAAGGCACCATTTAAAAGTCATCTGACAGACTTAGGAATATATAGTCTGTGACAGAAGATAAATGGAATTTTTATCTGTGTCTTTGGAATTTTTATCTGTGTCTTTGTTTAAGGATAACTGAGACCTACAAGGGGATAAAATTCCTTGATTTAAACCCTTTTCTCTGAAAATTCATGCATCTGAAGCATGTTCTTTTAAACTCCTTATTAGGCTATGAATTTAAGAGAACTAAATAATATGGAGTCGAAACTGTGATATTGAAGCTGTGTTCATTACTTTCAAAAAAGAGTTTTAGAATTGCTAAGATGCTTCATAATGCAAACATTATTTCCTTACATAAACTACAGAGTAGAAGAAAGCATTGGATATCATTCAGTTATTTTTTTATTTTTATTTTTTACATATACATGTGTTTGTTAGGTTTCCACTTTTTGCCTTCACAAAATTAAAAAGGCCTAAAATTTAATAACAATAACAATGTTTAAGATAAGGACTAGAAACAAAAAACTTGTAAAGAATGAATGGAGATAAATGCATTCAGAAAAGAAATCAGATGATTGCTGCATTAAAATATTAAGCAATTATAATAATAATGCAAAGAAAGTAACATTCACATTGTCAAATAAGAGTATGTCTATTATAGAATGCTTTGACTCTGAGATTCAGTATGGAGTCATCGGTTAACTTCTTCTTATTATTTCTTTTCCAAAGTCTCAAAAAATAGACAACTAATATTTGTAAATAAAAGTAAAAGATAATTTCAAAAAACATATCATGCCAAATCTTATAGACAATAGAAAAAGAAGAAATACTTCAAAATCATTCTACTTAATCGGGATACACCTGATATTAAAATTGGAGAACAGAAAATTACAGAGTAGAAGAAAGCATTGGAGAGCTCAGGGTGTGAGCAAACCATTAGTTTTTACAAAAAAAAAAGAAAGAAAGAAAGAAAAAGAAAGAAAGAAAGAAAGAAAGAAAGAAAGAAAGAAAGAAAGAAAGAAAGAAAGAAAGAAAGAAAGAAAGAAAGAAAGAAAGAAAGAAAGAAAGAAAGAAAGAAAGAAAGCAAAAAAGAAAGAAAGAAAAAGAAAAAAAGAAAAGAGAAAGAAAAATCCCCTTTGTTGTAGCACGGATTCCTTTCCATGGTCCTATTCCCCAAGTTTCAGGTCAGTGAATGGGAACAAATATCAACTCATCTAAGAAATATCATGGAAAAACTGGCCACAACAAGCAGGTTTCATTCTTGTAAAAACGCATGAAGCATTAGAGAAGTCATTCCTAATTTGGTGTTTTTTGTTTTCTTTTTTTGAGTTTATGGCTACCGTAGGCTTCAGGGTATGCCTCTTGGTAGACTTTCCAGGTTTCCTGAATTCTTGTTATTCGTGTTCTGCTTCACAGTTCATTGTAGACAAAGGACTGCCTGTGAAAGTAGTCACACACACAGACCCATGACTACCATTGTGACTGACCCCGCCTGGGATACCTTGGAAATAAAGCTGCAATACCAACCTCCTGCATTTTCCCAGCATTATATTATGAAAAGTTTTAAATATACTGAGAAGTTGAAAGAATTATATAAACATTAGATTCATCATTTAGGTCTTACCATTACATAATATGTATACTGCATCTGTTTTATGTAGCATCTATCTACTCATTCCATCAATGCATCTTTTAAAAATATATATGTGTGTATATATATATATATATATATTTTTTTTTTTTTTTTTTCCTTTCTGAGACTGAGTCTCACTCCGTCACTCTAGGTAGAGTGCTGTAGCATCATCACAGCTCCCAGCAACCTCAAACTCCTAGGTTCAAATGATCCTCTTGTCTCAGCCTTCCAAGTAGCTGGGACTATAAGCATGCACCGACTTGCACAGTTAGTTTTTCTATTTTTAGTAGAAAGGTTACACTATTGCTCAGGCTGGTCTGGAGCTCCTCCTGCAACCCACCCACCTAGGCCTCCCAAAATGTTAGGATTACAGGTGTGAGCCACTGCTCCCGGCCTAGAAAATTAATATTAAAGTAAGTTATAGACTTTTCCTTTCCCCCATCCATGTCAGCACGAGTATCATCACAGTCCTGTTTTTTTCCTTTCTGAGGTAAAATTCATACACAGTAGAAAGCACATAGTGTAACTGCTCCATTTGTTGAATTTTGACAAGTGTGTACCCCTGTGCGACCCTACCCTGTTAAGACAGGGATATTACCACCACCTAGAAAGTTGTCCAGTGCTTCTTTTGCCCAGAGGAAATCGCTGCTCGGAGTTTTTGTGCTGTAAATTAGCCTTGCTGGCAAATAATGTTTTTTTTTTTAAAGCTATGAAATTAATCCATATTAAAGAGCGCTTTAAAACAACATTTAAGAAAACATAATGGAGAAGATAAAATACGTAAAACATTTTGTAGTCATTTTTACTTAAGTGTTTTCTCAATTAATTAAAAAGCTCTTTATAAATACCTTTTAATGGCTACATAATTATTGACTGTTTAACAAGCTGCTATAGACCTATAATGGCTCCAAAGGTACTTTTCTCTCTTAATGGAATCTGATCTGCCTTGAAGATGGGTGGAGTCAGTGAACAGGCCTGGAGGCAGATGGGCTGGCTTGCAAAGAAGTGCTAATTTTAATTGCTGGGGTAGTTTTCTTCCTCCTCCTTTTGCTTATGCCTGGGCTCCTGGCTTCCCTGGTGAACTCCCTTTCTCCCTTCCCTCTCGTCTTACTTCTTGCTAAATCCCCTTTTGATTATGCCCTGTTCCAAAGGGAATCTGAAGCATTTCTAACAAATGCTCCCTTGTTTTTTGTCACCCAGGAGCTGAATGTGACAAGCTGCAGTGGTTCTGGGCTCACAGGGGATGAGGTCCTACTGCATGCAGTGCCCCTGTGCAGTTGGCTGACAGCAGAGGATGCAAGTTGGTCCAGGGTTATGGATGTGCATCCTGGCTCCAGTACAAGGATCTTCAAGGTACCTCACCCAAATACCCTGCCCTTCTCCAAAGTAATTAACTGATAAGTTAAAAAAAAAAAAAAACTAACACTTCTTGTTCCTGTACACAAAGCACTGTGTAAATGCTATATCTGCATTAATTATTCTAACTCCCAGAACACCTCTGCAAGTTCAGTGTGTATTCTTATTATTTTCCTCATTTTGCTGATGAGAAAATTTAGGAGCAGTGAGGTTAAGTGATTTTCCTAACTTCATATACATAGTGAGTAGGAGCCTGGATTGGAATCTGGACAATGGGATTTCAGTATGATTGTCCTTTGCGTTATACTTAATATAAATGGATAACAAAAGACAAATATAAGTTACATTTAAGCACCTCTTATAACTGCAGAAGTCAAGCATGGCTCAAATATTACAATTTTACTACAGTTTTTTTCTGCCTTTTTTGGCACCCTCCATATGTATCATCTATATATCAACTGATATAATTATGTGTATATTAATTAATATGACATATTTACATAATTGAATAGTGCCTTGAAAATTTATTTCCTTTAGAAAAATCGGATGACAAACAATCTTTACAAATAATTTATCTCATCAATAGTTTTCATCCAAAAATAAATTATATTCCCTGAAAAAACTGAAACAATTCCAAATTGTATAATTAAAACATAAAGCAAAAATTAAATCTGCTTTAGAACAACTCTAATTGGAAGGGCTATTTTTTTTCCTTTGTGCACACATTTATTTTTATTGTAACAATGCAACTTGTACACTTTTAACATTTAAAACTGAGCATCATCTTTCCTTTCTAGTGAAACAAAAAGAAAATTTAAAAATAAACAGGAACAAAATTATAATAGAGAATGTCAATTCCAAATAAGATTCTATGGATTCTGATATTCTCCCATTTCAGTGGCAGTGCTCAAGTCATCATTAAGAGAGAATTTATTTTAAACTTGTCATCTTAAACTTGCAAGGATGTCTATTACACATAACAATTAAACATGCCAAAGGAGAAGCCATGTTGTCCAAATGCCCACTTGACCCACCCAAACATCTCAAACCCGCCTCTGCTGACTTTCTATACTCTATTTTTTGAAGTTTCTTACTTTTTTTTAATTTTTATTTATTTATTTTTATTGCTAAATCATAGCTGTGTACATTAGTGCAATCAAGGGGTACAATGTGCGGGATTCATATACAATCTGAAATATTCTCATCAAACTGTTCAACGTAGCCTTCATGGCATTTTCTTAGGTACTGTATGTAGGCATTTGTAGCCTGCCTTTAGTAAGTATCGCCTATACCCATTCTAAGATGCACTGTAAATGTGGCCCCACGCATTACCCTTCCTCCACCAAAACCTCCCCCATCCCTTCCCCTTCCTTGGCCCTTTCACCATAGTCTTGTGCTATAATTGGGTTATAGCCTTCATGTGAAAGCTGTAATTTAGTTTGATAGTAGAGCTGAGTACATTGGATACTTTTTCTTCCATTCCTGAGATACTTTGCTAAGAAGAATATGTTCCAGCTCCATCCATGTAAACATGAAAGAGGTAAAGTCTCCATCTTTCTTTAAGGCTGCATAATATTCCATGGTATACATGTACCACAATTTGCTAGTCCATTCATGGATCGATAGGCACTTGGGCTTCTTCCATGACTTAGCAATTATGAATTGGGCTGCAATAAACATTCTGGTACAGATGTCTTTGTTATATTGTGACTTTTGGTCTTCTGGGTATAAACCTAGTAAAGGAATTATAGGATCGAATGGCAGGTCTATTTTTAGGTCTCTAAGTATTCTCCAAACATCCTTCCAGAAGGAACGTATTAGTGGGCATTCCCACCAGTAGTGTAGAAGTGTGCCCTTTTCCCCACATCCACGCCAACATCTCTGGTTTTGGGATTTTGTTATGTGGGCTACTCGTACTGGGGTTAGGTGGTATCTCAAAGTAGTTTTGATTTGCATTTCTCTGATGATTAAGGATGATGAGCTTTTTTTCATGTGTTTGTACATCGTGTGTCTGTCTTCTTTAGAGAAGTTTCACTTCAAGTCCCTTGCCCACCCTGAGTAGGGTCATGTGTTCTTTTCTTGCTAATACGTTTCAGTTCTCTGTGGATTCTGGTTATTAGACCTTTATTGGAGGTATAACCTGCAAATATTTTCTCCCATTCTGAGGGCTGTATGCTTGCTTTACATACTATGTTCTTGGCTGTGCAGAAGCTTTTTAGTTTGATCAGGTCCCAGTAGTGTATTTTTGATACTGCTTCAATTGCCTGAGGAGTCCTCCTCATAAAATATTCACCCAGGCAATTACTTCCAGAGTTTTCCCTGCACTTTCTTCAAGTATTTTTATAGTTTCATGTCTTAAGTTTAAATCTTTTATCCAGTGAGAGTCTATCTTAGTTAATGGTGAAAGGTGTGGGTCCAGTTTCAATCTTCTACAGGTTGCCAGCCAGTTCACCCAGCACCATTTGTTAAATAGGGAATCTTTTCCCCACTGAATGTTTTTAATTGGCTTGTCAAAGATCAAATAACGGTAAGTAGCTGGATTCATCACTTGGTTCTCTATTCTGTTCCAGACATCTACTTCTCTGTTTTTGTGCCAGTATCATGCTGTTTTGATCACTATGGATTTATAGTCCATTCTCAGGTCTGGTACCCTGATTCCTCCTACTGTGTTTTTATTGCTGAGTAATGTTTTGGCTATTCAAGGTTTTTTCTGATTCCATATAAAATGAAGTATTATTTTTTCAATTCTTTAAAATATGACAATGGAGCTTTAATAGGAATTGCATTAAAATTATATATTGCTTTGGGTAGTATGGACATTTTAACAATGTTGATTCTTCCTGGCCATGAGCATGGTATGTTTTTCCATTTGTTAACATCTTCGGCTATTTCTTTTCTTAGAGTTTCATAGTTCTCTTTGTAGAGATCTTTCACGTCCGTTGTTAGGTATACTCTGAAATATTTCATCTTCTTTGGCACTACTATGAAAGGAATAGAGTCCTTGACCGTTTGTTCGGCTTGGTTATTGTTGGTATATATAAAGGCTACAGATTTATGGGTGTTCATTTTGTAGCCTGAGACATTGCTGTATTCCTTGATCACTTCTAAGAGATTTATAGTAGAATCCCTAGTGTTTTCCATATATACGATCATATCATCTGCGAAGAGTGAAAGTTTGATCTCTTCTGACCCTATGTGGATACCCTTGATCTCCTTTTCTTCCCTAATTGCAGTGGCTAAAACTTCCATTACAATGTTAAAGAACAATGGAGACAATGGGCAACCTTGCCTGGTTCCTGATCTAAGTGGTAATGATTTCAATTTAACTCCATTCAATACGATATTGGCTGTGGGTTTGCTATAGATAGCCTCTATTAGTTTAAGAAATGTCTCTTATATACCAATTTTCTTAAGTGTTCTTATCATCAAGGGATGCTGGATATTATCAAAAGCTTTTTCTGCATCAATTAAAAGAATCATATGGTCCTTATTTTTTAGTTTCTTTATTTGTTGAATTACATTTGTATATTTACATATATTAAACCAGCCTTGAGACCCTGGGATAAATCCCACTTGGTCATAGTGTATAATTTTTTGATTTGTTGTTGGATTCTGTTTGTTAGGATCTTATTGAGTATTTTAGCATCAATATTCATTAGTGATATTGGTCTATAATTTTCTTTTCTTGTTGGGTCTTTCCCTGGTTTGGGGATTAAGGTGATGTTTGCTTCGTAGAATGTGTTGGGTAATATTCCTTCTTTTTCTATATTTTAGAAGAGGTTTAGTAGTATAAGTACTAGTTCTTCTTTAAAGGTTTGGTAGAATTCTGTTGTAAAGCCATCTGGTCCTGGGCTTTTCATTTTAGGGAGATTTTGTATAGTTGATGCTATTTCAGAACTTGATATGGGCCTGTTCAACATTTCCACTTCGTTCTGGCTAAGTCTTGGTAGGTGGCATACTTCCAGGTATTGGTTGATTTCTTTCAGATTTTCATATTTCTGAGCGTAGAGTTTCTTGTGATATTCATTAAAGATTTTTTGAATTTCTGAGGGTTCTGTTGTTATTTCATTGTTACCATTTATGATTGATGAAATTAGAGATTTTACTCTTTTTTTCCTGGTTAGGTTGGCCAAAGGTTTATCTATTTTATTGATCTTTTCATAAAACCAACTTTTGGAGTTATTGATCTGTTGTATACTTCTTTTGTTTTCAGTTTCATTTAATTCTGCTCTGATTTTGGTTATTTTCTTTCTTTTCTTCTGCTGGGTTTGGGGTTGGAGTGTTCTTCCTTCTCCAGTTGCTTGAGATGTCCAATTAAGTTATTAACTTCCTCTCTTTCCGTTTTCTTGAGGAGAGCTTGCAGTGGTATAAATTTTCCTCTTAGGACTGCCTTTGCAGTATCACAGAGATTCTGGTAATTCATGTCTTGATTGTTGTTTTGTTCCAAAAATTTGGTGATTTCCTCCTTAATCTCATCTATAACCCATCTATTCTTCAGCAAAAGGTTGTTTAGCTTCCATGTTCTTGTATGGGTATGCAAGTTCCTGTTGTTATTGAGTTCAACTTTTATTGGTGTGAGAAGATGCAAGGAATGGTCAACAACATGATGGTGTGAGAAGATGCAAGGAATAATTTCTATTTTTTTTTAATTGGCTGAGGTTAGATTTCTGGCCTAGGATGTGGTTGATTTTGGAGTATGTTCCTCTGGCTGATGAGAAGAATGTGTATTCAGTTTTGTTGGGATGAAATGTTCTGTAGATGTCTGTTAAGTCCAGATGTTGAATGGTTAAGTTTAAATGTAAGATTTCTTTGCTTAGCTTCTTTTTGGAGGATCTATCCAGCAGTGCTAACGGGGTTTTAAAATCTCCAACTACTACGGAAGTGGAGGAAATCGAGTTGCTCATGTCTGTTAGAGTTTCTTTTATAAATTGAGGTGCGTTGTGGTTGGGTGCATTAATATTGATAATTGAGATCTCATCATATTGAGTATTACCTTTAACAAATATGAAGTGTCCATCCTTATCCTTAATTATTTTGGTTGGTTTAAAGCCTATTGCGCCTGCAAACAGGATTGCAATGCCTGCTTTTTTCTGCTTTCCATTTTCCTGGAATATAGATGACCATCCCTTCACCTTGAATCTATATTTGTCTTTTAATGTAAGATGCGATTCTTGTATGCAGCAGATATCTGGCTTGAGTTTTTGTATCCAGTCAGCCAACCTGTGCCTCTTTAGAGGACAGTTTAAACCATTTACATTAATTCAGAATATTGATAAGCCTTTCAAGAGTCCAGTGGACATTTTAATCCTTTTGCGATTGTGGAAGTTGGAATATGATCAAAATTTTCTAAGTGAATTTACTTTTGTGGTGGAGGATTATGCTGGTCTTTATGGAGGATAGGTCTGAGAATATCCTGGAGAGCTAGTTTAATTATGGCAAATTTCTTCAACATGTGAATGTCATTGAAGTATTTAATTTCTCCGTCATAAATGAAACTCAGTTTAGCTGGGTATAGGATCCTGGGTTGAAAGTTATTTTGTTGTAGGAGATTGAAAGTCGATGACCATCCTCTTCTAGCTTGAAAGGTTTTAGCAGAGAGATCTGCAGATATTCTAATATTCTTCCCCTTGTAGGTAATGGTTTTCTTTCATCTAGCAGCTTTCAGAATTTTCTCCTTCATATTAACTTTAGTGAAATTGATTATGATGTGTCTGGGGGATGTTTTATTTGGGTTGAGTTGTGCTGGAGTTCTGAAACTGTCTGCTATCTGCATTTCAGGATCTCTTGGCATGTCTGGAATGTTCTCCTTCATAATCTCATGGAGAAGAGACTCTGTGTGTTGTGAGGCCACTTCATCACTTTCAGGGATCCCTATAAGATGAATATTGGTTTTCTTCGAATTATCCCAGAGCTCTCTGAGAGAGTGATGTCTTTTTGCCCTCCATTTCTCATCCTCTTTGAGAGTTTGGGAGTGTTCAAAAATTTTGTCTTCAATGTCAGAAATCCTTTCGTCTGCTTGCTCCATTCTGTTACTGAGGGATTCTACTGTGTTTCTCAGATCTTTGAGGGATGCAACTTCTTGTCTCAATGTGTCAAAATCTTTGGTCATTTGGTCTTTGAATTTGTTGAATTCTTGAGATATCTTTTGGGTTACTGCTTGGAGTTCTAATTCAATCTTATTTGCTATCCAGATTCTCAATTTGATTTCTGACATCTCAGCTATTTGTTTGTGCATGGCATCTTGTGCTGTGTCTGCCCCATTGATCCTTTGGGGAGTTGATCTACTCTGATTATTCATATTGCCAGAGTTTTTCTGTTGATTTCGCCTCATGATTTTTTTTCACTATTGCCTCTGGCCGTCCTCAGAGTTGGGGAGGTGTCTCTCCCAGCTTAGACCCCAGTTGGATCACTTTATTGTTGCTGTATCTTTGTATGGAGTGACCCTGTGTAGTTCCTCTGGGGCTGCTCCAGCTAAGTAGTTCTGGTTGTGGAAGCAGCTCCGGCATGTGACACATCCACATCTAGCAATAGGGTGTGTGGTGGTGCACACAGTTCTGGAAGTGCCTGGCACCCAGTGCCTTTGGCACAGAGAGCCCAAAGCTCCAGCAGTCTCTGGCCTGGAGAAGTGCTCTGCACAGAGGCAGGGAGGGCTCCAGAGGGCACTCAGCTACCTGACGATCAGGCCAGTGTGGAGGCTGGGAGGACACAGGAGGGAGGATGCAGGGTTGTGCAGCTTCCGCAGTTCCTGGTCAGGCCATGCGGAGGCCTGGTTGGTGCGGGGTCATGGTGCAGATCTTATGGAGGCCCGGGAGGCACCAAGAGGTTGAGGTTGCTGTGAGCTGTGACACCACGGCACTCTACCCTGGGCAAAAGCCCGAGCCTCCAGTGTGCCAAATCCGTCTCACTCTGTGCCTGAGGATTAAGGCTGTAAGGGAGCTCAGTCCACACCTTTAGGCTGCTCTGTCACTAGGTTACTAGGTCCCACCTGATCCTTGCTTTGGGACCCTGTGGGTGGAGCTTGCCAGTGCAGTTCTCTCACAATTGCTCCCTGCAGCCCAGCTCAGTGGCTCTGTCTGAGGCCCCAGACAATGCCCAAAGTTCTCCGCACTCCTGCTCAAGCTCTCCCTAAGGCAGTTCAACTGAGTGCCAAGTCCAAAAACACTGACACAGTTCACAGGTAAGGCCTTTCTGGTTTGCAGTCTCACTGCTGCTTGTACTACGGTTGCCGGCGTGATTAGGTCGATCGAACACACGCAACCACGTGCCAGTTTCCCACTGTTTTTGTCCTCCTCTTGGGGTCCAGAAGTCCCTTGCTGACTCCCTGTATCCTCAAAGGGATGATTATAGGCAGATCCCACCAGTCAGAGATGCCTGGAGTCTTATCTCCCCAGACTCACCGTGCCCAGTTGCAGGGAAGCTGTTACTCGGCCGCCATCTTTTCTTCTTTTTTTAAACACAAGAAAATAGACAGATACATGTTGGTAAATGCTAACTGCCCATATTCACATAGAGACACAGTGTACCCTCTGAACCCAACATACAGAGAAAGGAGGAAAAAAGGTAGAATTCTATGCACTACTACACAGGGCCTAAGCGTGCTCCAGCTTCCAACAGAGCTAAGGGAGCAGGTTTTTCTTTTTTCTCCACAGAGCTCCCTGGTGTTGGTTCTGTACAGTTTTTGTTGAGATAGGAAGAGATAAAAATGAATTTGGAACAGAAACAAATAGAGATTCTTTTCCCATTGTATTCTACTCAAGGTATTTCCCCCCAAAATAAGTTGAGAATCATGGTGTAGGGATTCATCTTCTTCACCTTCATGCTCTTCCTCTTCTTCATCAATATCTTCCAAACCTCCTTTTCCTTCTCCTTCTCCTCCTCCTCCTCCTCCTCTTTCTCCTTCTCCTTCTTCTCCTTTCTCCTTCTCCTCCTCCTCCTCCTCCTTCTCCTTGACATCATCCATATCAGGAACCAAGTAGTACTGTAATGTATTTGGCCAAATATCATCTTTGATGACCTCTCCTAATTCATCTGCACCCGCATCAGAATGGTCAGTAAACCAGGTAAAGAAGCTCTCTGGTTTCTCATGCTGCCTCTTCCTGCTGGATTTTTTCTGTGTTTGACTGGAACGTTTGGTCAAATCCTTTCCAGATTTCCATTTGATTTCAGTGGACTTTGAAGATGGATCACCACTCTTGTTCAGATGAAATTCTTTGGAGAGAACTTTATTTTAAAAATAAGGGTTTTCATCAAAATAAAAATCTATTTTGTAATTTAATATCTTCAAATTCTGTCACTTCAACCCTGGTCAAATAATGCAGTGCCTCTGCATCCTCCTCCCCAAGCAGTGCAGACACTTCTGGGTGGTTGACAAATGTTGTTTACCCCCAAAATTTGAGATTTGGGCACTCAATTCTGACCTCTTCTGAAAAAATGGTTGGCGGAGTTTGTTGCATTTCTGTTCTACTTTCAAAATCTCCTCACTGGCTTGTTCATTAAGTCTGTCTATTTCATTTTGTACTTCATCAATACATTCAATTGCTTCATGGTGTTCTTTTTCTCTGAGGTCCCGTGGGCCCATCATGGTTGGAGTTGAGCTCCTTTTTACTGCTTTTGGCTGCCCACGAACCTGGTGCTGCTCCGTAGTGGTGGTGAGGGCAGAGGAGCGGGGAGGGGGAGAGAAAGGAGGGCAAAGGGGGCGGGCAGCCTTCCCCTCACGCTCACCACAGGCGCAGGTGCTCACTAGGGACAGCACCCTCTCCTGTTTCTTGTTTTTTTGAGACAGAGTCTTGCTATGTCACCCTCCGTAGAGTGCAATGGCGTTATAGCTCATAGCAACCTCAAACTCTTGGGCTTAAACGATTCTCTTGCCTCAGCCTCCCATGTAGTAGCTGGGACTATAGGTGCCTGCCACAATGGCTATTTTGTTGCTGTTGTTGTTGTTGTTGCAGTTATCATTGTTGTTTAGCAAGCCCAGGCACCAGCCTCAGTGTAGGTGTATGTGGTTGGTGTCCTAACCATTGAGCTATAGGCACTGAGCCAGCAAGGGCTATTTTGAATGCAAACATCATCTTTAACTTCCTAATGGTTGTGACCTTTTTGTCCCAATGGTAACAAAAACTGAGAGCTGAGCCCTATCTTACAGAGGTGTACAAATGTAATCAGAACCCCAGTAAGTCCCTTTATCAGATAATGGTTGATATAACTCAAGAAATCCTCGGTTTCTCAAAGGCTCTTACATTCAGTTGATGTTGTATTGCTTCCTTTGTTCTTAAAGCAGTGAGTTCATCATGGCAAGATTTTTATCATTGGTACTTTCTATGGCATCAAGACCATGATTACAGATCTACATTTATGTTTGCAGGGTTATTGAGTTGAAGGACCTTGTTAAAAAGAATTCTGTGACATTTCTGATTGTCTTCAGAGTTATCCTTGTATAAGGACTTCCTTCAGTAAAAAAAAAAAAAAGCTGGCATCATCCTTGTATCAGTCAGGAGAAGCTAGATTATGCTGTGATAATGGGAATAAAGGTTTCTTTTTTGCTCTTGTCCATCTTGGATGGATGGGGGAGTCTGCTGGACAGCAGCATCATGCTGGCAGATTCCAGGACTAGCAACTTTCATGTGAGAAAGAAATAGAAGGTGGTGAAGCATGCCAAGGATCATAAAGCCACTGATGATATTTCATGGGCAAAGCCAACAGTTTCACAAGAAGGGGAGTCACAATCTTACATTTTTGGAAAAAACAAACATTTGTGAACTGCCCTCTTGATAATTACAATTGATTTTCTTTAATCTCTTTTTTCCACAGTAGGGTTGTGGCCAAAGTAGTTTTAGTTTTCTGTTTGCTCGCTGATGGCCCAGCCCCTAGGTCTGATGAAGTTGACAGTAATTCTTTTAGTATTTGGCAAGGCTTCTTTCAGATTTGTCCGCAGAATCTTAAATATTGATATATGCCAAATGCAAAAGACAATGAGTCTCTATGAGTTTTCCATCCAAAGGAGCAAAATCAGGTGTGTTGTTAATTATTATAAGTATACTTTCTATATAAGAACTGTTTGGGAAATACATTTAATATCATTTTGAAGATATCAGTGTTTTTACCAGTTTTCTAAAAGGTGAAAACAAAAGAGGAATCTGTCTCTGAGCATGTGGATGTGTATACGACAGATGAAAACCAAACCCGAACTTCATCAGCAATTCCATCCAGTTGTCTGTGTAGGGAAAATGGTGCAGTGTCTCTATGGCCTGCTTCAAAATTGCTGATGACACGCCCGATGGGGAGGAAAGTCCCCAAGACAGGGCTATAGTTTCAGTTTTCTCCCTCTTACCTAAGTCATCATGTAAGATAACCATTTCTATGACGCATGACTTTATCAAGAGTTCTCTGATAATGCTTCTCAATGTGAAAAGTTTCCTTATAGAATGTTTTAAGATAAGAACTTTATATTGAATTAACTCCAAGGCTTAGTAAAGTAAGCCTTTACTAAAGCTTTTCACAAAGAAATCATACTGCTGACAAAATTTTGTAAGTGTGTAAGACGTAAGATGCTCTTATAGCTTTTCTGATTTTGTACATCCAACTGGAAGAAATGTGTCATATAAAAAGCACTGTGGCTTTTATGCCCATTATATTTGGTGATAAATATATGAAGACCCATATTTTATTTCTTTGCCAATTTCTAGCTGAAGCATGGCTTAGTGGTAAGCAAAGAGAATCTCTTCGGTGTTCATAATGCCATTGCATGCTGTCTTTTTTCTGTCTCCCACAGTAACTGTTGTTGGGTTAATAACATGGTGGTGATGATGGCAACTATACTTTAAATGACCATACACATAGATAGTCCATATCCATGTCAATCACAGAACTACAACCTTGCACATCCATATGGACACAACCGAAGCCTTATTAAAAATAATTAAAAATGAAAATACATTTTTATGAAGGCAAAATTAAAGCAACAGGAAAGAAATAAAAATATGTATTTGTGCTTGATATTTGTGGCCCCTCCAAATTAACATGCATTGCTTAGAAAAACACAATCCCTCTTTAAATAATTTTGATGCTATTTTTATACTAATTAACTACAATTTGGGGGTATAAAATATTTTTTTATAATCAGACAATATAGAATTTATTACTTTTTAATTTTTTAAAGTAAATTTATTTCAGGTTAATTTGAGGGTATAAGCAACCAGGTCAAAATATTTGATTTTGCTAAGTAGAGTTCATCTACTTGTTATAAAGAAACACTTTTTCCCATTTATGTATCAATTTATTCTCATTTTAAAGGAAACAACAAAGAATATGAAACGCTCCTATTTACTGTTTCTTGGAAACTTTCAGACACCAAAGCTCACGTTTAGTCTCAACAGCGCAAAGGTTTTTAGGGCAAGGTTTGATTCAGGAGGTCCTTCAAAGTCACACCTGTCCATTTCTCTTCCGCGCATTTCCCCCACACCAGCACAGATGCCTGTGACGCTGAGAACTTCACCCAACCAGAAGGTGCTGGCATGTCCAGCCCCCATCGCTTCAGTAACAGGCCACACGGACAGCAGGGAAGGGAGGACCAGGAGCCACGGTGTTGAGACTGTGGTCATGATGGCTGAAGGTTCCAAGGAAATGGTTTATATATATAACAATTCTATAAGACTTGAAATTTTTTCTTTTTTTTTTATTTTATTTATTTATTTAGTTAGTTAGTTTTGTTAAACCATAGCTGTGTACATTAGTATGATCATGGGGTACCATACACTTTGTTCATAGATCGTTTGACACATTTTGATCACACTAGTTAACATACCTTTCGTAGCATTTTCTTTGTTATTTTGCTAAGACCTTTACATTCCACATTTACTAGGATTCACATATACCCTTGTAAGATGCACCGCAGATGTTTTTTCGTTTCTGGGGCTCTGGATCAGATGCTTTTCCTCTCCTTGCAATTATTAGTAAGTGTTTGGAATGTTGGTTTGTTTTTTTTAAATTTTAATGGACTATTTCCTAAACAAAGTCAGGTGCTTAGCAAAATTGAGCAGAAAGTATAGGGAGTTCCATACGGTGTTTGTTCACACTACCAAAAACCCCACTGGAAAGGCACATCTGGAACAATTGAATAACGTACATTGATATGCCATTATTATCCAAAGTCATAGCTTACATCAAGGCAACAACTTGATGTTGTACATTCTCTGAGTTTGGACACATGTCGTGTATCCACCATTACAGTATCATACAGAGTAGTTTCACTGCTCTAAAGATCCTTTGTGCTCTGCCTGTTCTTCCCAACCTTCCCCACAACCCCTGGCAACTACTAATCTTTTCACTGTCTCTAGTTTTATTTTTTCCAGAATATCATATTTCAGCTAGTATGGCATATAGCAATTTCAGAGTGGCTTGTTTGTATTTTTAAAATGTTTTGTGCCTAAGCTTACATGACTATTCATGTATTATATATTCATTAACTAGTGATAATATCAAACACAGTGTTTAGCAACTTTCTTCCATAAAAGTAAGTCTTGACCATATTTTCTCAACACTATGACCAAAGATTAGGGTATCAACCACAATAGTCACTAACCAACTTGAACATTTACTGTGCCATGTACTGTTCTACTGTAACTGTCCACGTGTAATTTGGACTAAATCGTGGCCCCCTAAAGAGCATATGTTGATGTGCTAACCCTCAGTATGTCAAACTGTGACTGTACATAGACAAAGGACCTTTAAGGAGGTATTGAAGTTACAATGAGGTCATTAGGGTGAACTCTAATCCAACGTGATGGTTGTCCTTAAATACGGTGGAGATTAGGACATGAACACACAGACACACACAAAGGAATGATTATGTGAAGAGGGATGAAGAAGACAGCCATGTATAAGGCAGGGAGAGGGCTTCGGAGGAAGCCAATCCTGCGGTCATGATCTTGAACTTCCAGCCTCCAGAACTCTAGGAAAATAATTGTTCATGGCACCAGGTCCATAGTACTTTCTTATGACTTCTCTAGCAAACTACTACAATGTGTAACATTTATTCTTGTCGTAGCTTCAAAAGGCAAGTACTACTGTCTACTTTTTATAAGAAGAAACATGAGGCATAGGGAAAATAAATAATTTGCCCACGATCCACCAAAGTGTAATATCCAGCTACCAGGATATGCTGTGCTACCATAAAAATCCCCAAATCTTAGGCGGTTAACCCAACAAACGGTTACCACTGACTGATGTGGACAGTGTATCAAGGGTTGGTGAGGGGTACTTCTTCCTAGTTTCTCAGGGTCCCAGGCTCATGGGCCCTTCATCCCAACCTGTTTCCACAGGCTCCTGAGATCAGGGAAGGGAACATGGTGAACATGTTGATTCTGAAGTTTCTGCCTTCTCATTATTTCTTCTTACATTTCCCCTACTAAGGCAAGTCATTAGGGCACATCTGTCTTCAAAGGGCTAAAGGAAGGAAGCATAACCCCACTACGTGCCCAGAAGGAGAGGAAAACCAGGATGTTTATGGATAGTGTCATGGCAGGTACACAGGACAAGCAAGCTCAGGGTGAACATGTCTTCCCCGATACAGGCGGGGCAGTGTGGGGCAAAAAATTCTCTTCACCTGGAGAGATGTCTGGTCTCTGGCTTCACCTACTGGGAGGAAATCTCAAGGTCTCTGGAGTGTCCTGCCTCATCACAGCATCGTTATCTGCCTGGGGGCTTTAGCCATGAGACAGTCTAAGAAGGTGATGTATGTTGGGGACTTTGGGACATGCCATATGACTTTGGACCTCCAGAGGGGCTGAGGGCTAATGGTCAGCTACGCAAACACCATGTGATCAAGTTCACAAAAAAAGCCTGAACACTTGGGGCTCGACTGAGCTTCCTGGGTTGGCGGGACTCTGTGTGTACTGCCTCACCTTGTTGATACTAGGAGGGGAACGTGTTCCCAGGACAGGAGACTGCACATCTGGACCTGCTCCAGATTCTGCTCTAGGTGTCTCTTACTTCCGCAGTTCCAATATGCATCCTTTCACTCTAAGAAACTATACTCACAAATATAACACTTTCCGGAGTTCTGTGAGTCATTTGGTCTTTTCAACCCAAAAGGTGGTTTTGGGAACCCCCAAATTAATAGCCAGCTGGTCTGAAGTGAGGGTGGCCCTGGGATCCCCTAACATCTAGGTATTTGTCTTTGTCTTTTTTTATTTTTATTTTCATTTTTTAAATATTTATACTTAACATAACACTTCATTCTATTGCTCTGCTGAGACTTTTCCATTTAGAGATGAGAACCCATCTTTTAGTTGCTGCTCCTTCCCTCGTTCCAAATTAGGTATCATTTGACAAAGTAGAATTTCAAAATTCACTTTTCAATAATACAATCCAATTTAATTTTTTATACAGCTTGAAACTGAGGGTTACAATGCATACATTTGAAAATAAAATGACATCTTTTAGCATAACTTATTTTGAACAGTAAAAAATAACTTTATGTACCTGACTATCAACGTCCATACAAATGAAGAAGCAACATTGTCAAACAATATATCAATATTCCCAATGTTGGTTATTACCGAGGGTTCAATTTCTTACTATTTATCTTACAAAGTTAAAATTTGTTCTCAGGATTTTGTTTTCAAAAACCTGCCTTTTGGAAGTGCTTTTATTTCTTCAGGGTGATGGCAACATAGATTGTGAAAACAATGTGTAAGGTGTCAAAGATAGTGTAAAAATACATACAGATACACACATATGATAAATAGTCCTGTTTTTTTCTGATTCCAAAAGCAGATATCTAGCCATCTTCCTTAAATGGTATCAAAAATCTCCAAAGAGCATCTAGGTAACTGGAATATGCAGAACCACTCTATAAGAAACAGATAAATTGGAAGTAGGGCTTCTGTCACAAACAGGATGACTATAAAGCAAACAATCTATGGAAACATTCGTATGTTGGAAGTGGTGACAGAAACACAGGTATTTTTCTTGTTGTTTTAAGAACAGCTATTCTGATTTTTATAACCCTAAATTCTTTTTTTTTTTTTTTTTTTTTTTTTATTTATTTTTTTTTTTTTTTATTGTTGGGGATTCATTGAGGGTACAATAAGCCAGTTACACTGATTGCAATTGTTAGGTAAAGTCCCTCTTGCAATCATGTCTTGCCCCCATAAAATGTGACACACACTAAGGCCCCACCCTCCTCCCGCCATCCCTCTTTCTGCTTCCCCCCCCATAACCTTAATTGTCATTAATTGTCCTCATATCAAGATTGAGTACATAGGATTCATGCTTCTCCATTCTTGTGATGCTTTACTAAGAATAATGTCTTCCACTTCCATCCAGGTTAATACGAAGGATGTAAAGTCTCCATTTTTTTTAATGGCTGAATAGTATTCCATGGTATACATATACCACAGCTTGTTAATCCATTCCTGGGTTGGTGGGCATTTAGGCTGTTTCCACATTTTGGCAATGGTAAATTGAGCTGCAATAAACAGTCTAGTACAAGTGTCCTTATGATAAAAGGATTTTTTTCCTTCTGGGTAGATGCCCAGTAATGGGATTGCAGGATCGAATGGGAGGTCTAGGTTGAGTGCTTTGAGGTTTCTCCATACTTCCTTCCAGAAAGGTTGTACTAGTTTGCAGTCCCACCAGCAGTGTAAAAGTGTTCCCTTCTCTCCACATCCACGCCAGCATCTGCAGTTTTGAGATTTTGTGATGTGGGCCATTCTCACTGGGGTTAGATGATATCTCAGGGTTGTTTTGATTTGCATTTCTCTAATATATAGAGATGATGAACATTTTTTCATGTGTTTGTTAGCCATTCGTCTGTCGTCTTTAGAGAAAGTTCTATTCATGTCTCTTGCCCATTGATATAAGGGATTGTTGGCTGTTTTCATGTGGATTAATTTGAGTTCTCTATAGATCCTGGTTATCAAGCTTTTGTCTGATTGAAAATATGCAAATATCCTTTCCCATTGTGTAGGTTGTCTCTTTGCTTTGGTTATTGTCTCCTTAGCTGTACAGAAGCTTTTCAGTTTAATGAAGTCCCATTTGTTTATTTTTGTTGTTGTTGCCATTGTCATGGCAGTCTTCTTCATGAAGTCTTCCCCCAGGCCAATATCTTCCAGTGTTTTTCCTATGCTTTCTTTGAGGATTTTTATTGTTTCATGCCTTAAATTTAAGTCCTTTATCCATCTTGAATCAATTTTTGTGAGTGGGGAAAGGTGTGGGTCCAGTTTCAGTCTTTTACATGTAGACATCCAGTTCTCCCAACACCATTTATTGAATAGGGAGTCTTTCCCCCAAGGTAAGTTCTTGTTTGGTTTATCAAAGATTAGGTGGTTGTAAGATGTTAGTTTCATTTCTTGGTGTTCAATTCGATTCCAAGTGTCTATGTCTCTGTTTTTGTGCCAGTACCATGCTGTCTTGAGCACTATGGCTTTGTAGTACAGACTAAAATCTGGTATGCTGATGCCCCCAGCTTTATTTTTGTTACTAAGAACTGCCTTAGCTATACGGGGTTTTTTCCGGTTCCATACAAAACGCAGAATCATTTTTTCCAAATCTTGAAAGTACGATGTAGGTACTTTGATAGGAATGGCATTGAATAGGTAGATAGCTTTGGGAAGTATAGACATTTTAACAATGTTGATTCTTCCCATCCATGAGCATGGTATGTTCTTCCATTTGTTAATATCCTCTGCTATTTCCTTTCTGAGGATTTCATAGTTTTCTTTATAGAGGTCCTTCACCTCCTTCGTTAGGTATATTCCTAGGTATTTCATTTTCTTTGAAACTATGGTGAAGGGAGTTGTGTCCTTAATTAGCTTCTCATCTTGACTGTTATTGGTGTATACAAAGGCTACTGACTTGTGGACATTGATTTTATATCCTGAAACATTACTGTATTTTCTGATGACTTCTAGGAGTCTTGTGGTTGAGTCTTTGGGGTTCTCTAAGTATAAGATCATGTCGTCAGCAAAGAGGGAGAGTTTGACCTCCTCTGCTCCCATTTGGATTCCCTTTATTTCCTTGTCTTGCCTAATTGTATTGGCTAGAACTTCCAGCACTATGTTGAATAGTAAAGGTGACAGAGGACAACCTTGTCTGGTTCCAGTTCTAAGAGGAAAAGCTTTCAGTTTTACTCCATTCAGTAAAATATTGGCTGTGGGTTTGTCATAGATAGCTTCAATCAGTTTTAGAAATGTGCCACCTATGCCTATACTCTTCAGTGTTCTAATTAGAAAAGGATGCTGGATTTTATCAAATGCTTTTTCTGCATCTATTGAGAGGATCATGTGATCTTTATTTTTGCCTCTGTTAATATGGTGGATAACGTTTATGGACTTGCGTATGTTAAACCAGCCTTGCATCCCTGGGATGAAGCCTACTTGATCATGATGAATGACTTTTTTGATGATAAGCTGTAATCTGTTGGCTAGGATTTTGTTGAGAATTTTTCCATCTATATTCATGAGTGAGATTGGTCTGAAGTTCTCCTTTTTGCTTGGGTCTTTTCCTGGTTTTGGTATCAGGGTGATGTTTGCTTCATAGAATGTGTTGGGGAAGATTCCTTCTTCCTCAATTTTTTGGAATAATTTCTGCAGTACAGGAATAAGCTCTTCCTTGAAGGTTTGATAGAATTCTGGAGTGAAGCCATCTGGACCAGGGCATTTTTTAGTTGGAAGCTTTTTTATTGTTTCTTTGATCTCAGTGCTTGAAATTGGTCTGTTCAGGAGGTCTATTTCTTCCTGGCCAAGTCTAGGGAGAGGGTGTGATTCCAAATATTGATCCATTTCCTTCACATTGTCAAATTTCTGGGCATAGAGTTTCTGGTAGTATTCAGAGATGATCTCTTGTATCTCTGTGGGATCAGTTGTTATTTCCCCTTTATCGTTTCTGATTGAGGTTATTAGAGATTTTACTTTTCTATTTCTAGTTAGTCTGGCCAATGGTTTATCTATTTTATTTATTTTTTCAAAAAACCAACTCCTTGTTTCATTAATTTTCTGAATGATTCTTTTGTTTTCAATTTCATTGATCTCTGATTTGATTTTGGATATTTCTTTTCTTCTACTGGGTTTAGGCTTAGATTGTTCTTCTTTTTCCAATTCCATAAGATCTCTTGTGAGATTGTTGATGTGCTCTCTTTCTGTTTTTCGAATGTAGGCATCTAAAGCGATGAATTTTCCTCTCAAAACTGCTTTTGCAGTATCCCACAGGTTTTGGTAGCTTGTGTCTTCATTGTTGTTATGCTCAAGGAAGTTAATGATTTCCTGTTTTATTTCTTCCTTCACCCATCTGTTATTCAACAGAAGATTGTTTAATTTCCATGCCTTTGGGTGGGGTTGAGCATTTTTGTTAGAGTTGAGTTCCATCTTTAGTGCCTTATGGTCTGAAAAGATACAAGGTAAAATTTCAATTCTTTTGATTCTGTTGATATTTGTTTTGTGTCCCAGGATATGATCAATTTTGGAGAATGTTCCATGGGGTGATGAGAAGAATGTATATTCTTTATCTTTGGGGTGGAGTGTTCTATATACGTCTATCAAGCATAGTTGGTCTAGGGTCTCATTTAAATCTCTTACATCTTTGTTTAATTTCTGTTTAGAGGATCTGTCCAGCTCTGTAAGAGGTGTGTTAAAGTCCCCTGTTATGATGGTATTATCAGATATCATATTGCTCAGACTGAGTAAGGTCTGCTTCAAGAATCTGGGAGCATTTAAATTGGGTGCATAAATATTTAGAATTGAAATGTCTTCTTGTTGTAGTTTTCCCTTGACCAATATAAAGTGACCATCTTTGTCTTTTTTGACTTTAGTTGCTTTAAATCCACATGTATCTGAAAATAAGATTGCAACTCCTCTTTTCTTCTGAATTCCATTTGCCTGAAAAATTGTCTTCCAACCCTTGACTCGGAGCTTTAATTTGTCTTTTGAAGCCAGGTGTGTTTCTTGCAGACAGCAAATGGATGGCTTGTGTTTTTTAATCCAGTCAGCCAATCTATGTCTCTTCAGTGGGGAATTCAAGCCATTAACATTTATTGAGATAATGGATAAGTGTGGTAGTATTCTATTCGTCTTATTTGGTGAGAGTCCATTGCTTAGCTTTATCTTTTGCATCAGTGTGGAGGTTAGGTTCTGTCCTTTGGTTTCTGAGTTCTTACTTTGCTGCTGATCCATTGTGGTGGTCAGTGTGCAGAACAGGTTGAAGTATTTCCTGTAGAGCTGGTCTTGTTGTGGCGAATTTCCTCAATGTTTGTATATCCGTAAATGATTTGATTTCTCCGTCAATTTTGAAGCTTAGCTTAGCAGGGTACAGAATTCTGGGCTGAAAATTGTTCTGTTTAAGTAGATTAAAGGTAGATGACCATTGTCTTCTTGCTTGGAAAGTTTCATTAGAGAAGTCTGTGGTAACTCTGATGGATTTGCCCCTGTAGGTCAACTGGCGCTTACTCCTGGCAGCTTGCAGAATCTTTTCTTTTGTCTTGACTTTGGACAGGTTCATCACAATGTGTCTTGGAGAAGCTCGGTTAGAGTTGAGGCGACCCGGGGTCCGATATCCTTCTGAAAGCAGTGTGTCAGAATCTTTGGTGATGTTTGGGAAATTTTCTTTTATAATATTCTCTAGTATGGCTTCCATTCCTCTGGGGCATTCTTCTTCCCCTTCTGGAATTCCTATAACTCGTATGTTGGAACGCTTCATAAAGTCCCATAATTCTGACAGTGAACGTTCTGCTTTCTCTCTCTTCTTTTCTGCCTCTTTTACTGTCTGAGTTATCTCAAGAACTTTGTCTTCTACCTCTGAAATTCTTTCTTCTGCATGGTCTAACCTGTTGCTGATACTTTCCATTGCATCTTTAAGTTCCCTAATTGACTGTTTCAGTTCCTTCAGCTCTGCTATATCCTTTTTATATTCTTCATATCGTTCATCTCTTATTTGATTCTGTTTTTGGATTTCCTTTTGGTTATTTTCCACTTTATTAGCAATTTCCTTCATTGTTTCCATCATTTCTTTCATTGTTTTCAACATGTGTATTCTAAATTCCCTTTCTGTCATTCCTAACATTTCTATACTGGTGGAATCATCTGCAGTAGCTACCTCATGGTCCCTTGGTGGGGTTGTTCTAGACTGGTTCTTCATGTTGCCTGGAGTTTTCTGCTGATTCTTCCTCATGAGTGATTTCTTTTATCTGTTTGCTTGCCCTAATTTTCCTTTCACTTCCTCTTGCTCTTTAAGTTCTTGTGCCTGTGGACTAAAGGTTACAGGACCAGAAGTGTGAGAAGGTTGAAGAGCAAAAAAACAGGGGATGAAAGAAAGGAGGACCGAGTGATAAGAAAAAAAGAAAGATAGAGAAAGGAGAGGGGGTGGGTATAAGGAATATTGACAAAAAGAAGAGAGGCACAGAAAGAGGGAGACAGGGCAATATAGGTGTACAGTAGGGTACTTTGACACAACCTTAAAAAACCCCACCTTCTGGGGGTGCCCAGTTGCGTGGTTCCCTTGAGGTCAGCAGCTCTTTGCTAACCTGATCAGACACAGTACCCCACCTCCACCAAGTAGAGAGGAAAGACAAAAATGCTATAAATCAAACCAAAAGAAGCAAACAGAAAACTTTACAGGGATAAAATTGGGTGAAAAACCAAATTATATCGGTAGAAACACTAGCAAAAATGAAGTTGAAGTTATTAAAAAAAGCAGCAATGGGAAATTATAGTTAAACTAGGAAAATTGAGAAAGAAAAAGGGATCTGTGTGGAAAAGATTGAAATTAAAAAAACAAAAGAATATCAGCAACGTCAAAATAAACAAACAAAAAAAACAACCAAGCAAAAAAAGAAAGAAAAAAATACACAACCAAAAACAAAGCAGTTTGTATATGTTATTGAATATTGTCTGGGCAACACGTGGTCTTCTGGGGTATGAGATGTTAGTCACAGTTCAGATACGACTGGAGGCTGCTGATTACTCAAACCCCAGCAGGTAGACACCCTGAATCTCTCTTCAGCCTACTTAAAAGGCACTTCGAACTTGTAAACTTGTTGAGCAGAAGCTTTCCCAGCTTTCTTGCTAGAATCGCTGCTGAAGTGGCTATCCACTTACTCAGTGTGCCAAAACCGGTCTCACTCTGCCCCTGAGGGTTAGGGCTGCAAGGCGGCTCAGACCCCACCCTTAGGCTACTTGGTTGCTGGGTTACCAGCTCCCACCCGTTTCTAGCTCTGCGACCCTGAGGGCGGAGCTTGCCGGGGCAGATCGCTGACAATGGATCTGTGTGACCCACCGCCAAACACTATTAGCTCCGTCTGGCTCAGCGGCTCAGACTGGGGCCCTAGACAACGGCCAAAGTTCTCGCACTCCCGCTCAGGCCTTCCCCAAGGCAGTTCAACTCAGTGCCAAGTCCAAGGACATCAAAACAGTTCACAGGTAAGGACTTTCTGGTTTGCAGTCTCGCTGCTACTGAACTTACAGTTGTGGGCGGGTTTAGACGGATTGAACACACGCGACCACTTGCCGGTTTTCCACGGATTTAGTCCTCCTCTTGGGGTCCAGAAGTCTCTCGCTGACTCCCTGTATCCTCATAGGAGTGATGATAGGCAGTTCCCACCAGCCAGAGACGCCTGGAGTCCTATCTCCCCAGACTCACGGTGCCCAGATGCAAGGAAGCTGTTACTCGGCTGCCATCTTGCTCCGCCTCCTTCCTGCCTATAACCCTAAATTCTAATACATCAAAACAAAAGGTATTAACATTTCACTTAAGATCACTCAGCACCCTCAGCTTTCAAAGAAATATAGTAAACACCTTAAAACCATGAAAATAGTGTTAACAAACTATACTCTAAATTAGTATGTGACCCCAAATGTTGGTCTTCTTAGCAGGTGATGGGCAAAATCCCAACTGTAGAACAATCTTCAGAAAAGTTGGCATGACACTCATATTCACTCTTCTCCCAAAGAGGGTGGGCATGACAGTGGGGCTCCTGGGCCTGGGCATGTGGTTGTAGTATAAAGCAGGAAAGGGGAAATGACCGGACAGGCCTCTTGGAGGGGAAATCACTAAGATACAGCCTGAAAGTATGGCTCAGGAAGGTAGATTTTGTAACTTAGAGTGTGGGTGAGGTAGCCCCCAGTGAGTTCTCATAAGTGGAGGGTAACACTCCCTCATCCCTTGTAGGATTTCATTGTTTGAAAATGATCTTGAAGTTTAGCTTTATCTTGGAGACCACAGTATGTGCTGCCTTTGCCATTTTCCTCCTGCCATTTCTCAATCAATGTCTCATCTCCGGTACTCTCTGGCAGTTTGGCCCCTAAGAGCTTGGTGGCAAAAGACTGTTAGCATGGCAGAGCCAGACGTGAGCTACTTCCCTCCAGGAAGGCAAAGCTCTTAGAGCAGGCAGGACACCCAGGCCCGCTGTCTGCTGCCTCCTCGCCCCACCTCCCTGGTGGCCTCATGGGGCCATTGTCTGCCTCTCCGAGATTATATGTGGGTGGCCTTGTCCTGTGATATTTGTGTGACGCTCATGCCTATGAATGTGGACAGGGAAGAATTGAATTGTATGAGTGTTGGCATGTTGGGAGTGCCAGGCTCAACGGCTTCAAGTTTACGGGCACCCAGCTGTCACTGGAAAGTATGTACTCCCTGCCTCCCCACCCCCACCATCCAGGTCTGCCAGCCCTTAAAGGCAAAAACCTTTTGAAATTCAGGATCAGCACTTGCAGCCAGACAGTGGCTGTACTGTCCACCTTCAGATAGCTGGGCCCCAGAAAACTTGAAGCAGTTAAGTCCCAAAATGCCGCCACTCATACAATTCAATTTCTCCTCAAACATAGGCAGGAGCATCAGACAAGTAACAGGACAAGGCCTCCTACATATCATCTTGGAGAGGCAGACAACGGCCCCATGAGGCCACCAGGAAGGTGGGGTAGGAGGCAGCTGACAGCAGGCGTGGGTGTCCTGTCTGCTCTAAGAGCTTTGCCTTCATGGTGGGAAGTGGCTCACCCTGGCTCTGCCATGCTAACAGTTTTTTGCCAGCAAGCCTTTAGGGGCCAGGTGGCAGAGAGGTTGGGAGATGAGGCATTGACTCAGAATATAAAGGATAAAAAATGACAAAGGCAGCACACACTGTGATTATATCCTACAAGGGACAAAGCAGCAGGAAATGGAGAAAGAGTCCTCTAAGGCAGTGGTTCTCAACCTGTGCGTCGTGACCTACAAGAACTGTATTAAAGGGCCACGGCTTTAGGAAGGTTGAGAACCACTGCCCTAAGGGAACTCAGTGAAGAGAGCCACTTCTGATAGCCAAGCCAAGTAAGGAAATGTTTTAGGGATAAGAAGTCTTTCCCAATCCTATCAAATGCACAGACATCCAAGTGGGCTGCACCTTGCAGCTGCCAGCAAAGATGGCTGTCACGGCAAAGGTGGGCATGGAGGCCACCCGAGTAAGGTTACACACTAAGCAAGAGTTAGGGAAGTGAATGAACTGAATGTACAGTATGTTCTGCAGCCTCACCAGTGAGATTGTCTAAGTAAAGGTCCCTGGCTCTGCCCTGCTATAACCAGCCTTCCCTTCCCCCAAGGCAGGTACTTCCCCCAGGAGAAGGCAAAGGGCACCAGGGATGTCACTGCCCTGCTGGTGGCTGAATCCAAAGATCTGGAGCAGATTTTCTTCACATAAATCAAAGGGTAAAAGGCTCTTTCTAATAGAGGCCATGGTCCACATTTGGGAAAGGTGCTGGGGGACCAGAGCCAAGGGACAAAAGGCAACTTGTTAGAGGTGAGCCTCTTTCTGATCTTCAGTTGCGGCCGAGCACCTGGATTCTTGGATCCTGCATTAATGGGCAATAGAGGGGCTGCAGGCACGACAAGCCCACCTCTCACAAAGCCTTGGGTTGGTGTTGAGGACGCTCTAACAGAGACGCTGCTGCCCAATGTGCCCACTCCCGTGGTGGCGGTGTTCTGATGGAAGGTGGCACTGGAGGTGGCTCCACGTGCAGGTTTCTTGACAGATGGGCTGGGCACCTTGAAGACCTCGCTTGTCGGGATGGGTGAGCCCAGCCTTTTCCAACGTAAGCTCCCCCCACAGCTGGTGGTAGTGCTCGTGGTCCCCTTCTGTGCTGCTTTGACACTAAACTCTCCTGATGTGGATCTAGAGCCTGGGGTAGCCACACTGATTCCCAAGGCCCCGCTGCCAGCTGGAACTTCTGAGGCCGCCAATGTGTAGGAGCCAAGCACTGAGCCACTAGTCCCACTGCTGGTGGTTTGGGTTGTAGCTGTCAAGCCAGAGGTGGTGGCTGTGTGGTCTGGGGTATCCTCACTCATCTCAACGTCTTCAATGGCAGGTGGGACTGCCAATCTCCCTAAGGCGAAGGGATGTGACACTGATCTATGGCGCCTACTTCTGGTGGTTTCAGTTGTAGCTGCAGAGGCAGGGATGGTGGCTGCAGCAGAGCTGTCACCTGAGGTATCCTCACTCATCTCAATGTCTTCACTGGCAGGTGGGGCTGCTTATGGCCCCAGTGGGAAGGGACCAGACATTGAACTAATGGGGCCTCTGCTGCTGGTTTGGGTTGTGGCTCTAAAGCTGGGGGTGGAGGCTCTAGCAAGGGAGAAAACAGCCATGGTGGTAGCAAAGGCTGGCTGAGTGCCGGCAGGTGTGCCCAAGGCAGAGGCTATGGTTACCAAACTTCCAGAAGCTGAATGTGCAGCAGAGCCAAAGCCTGGCTGGCGTGGGGTTGGTTTTGGCTTTTTAGCTGGGGCCAGGGTTGCAGATTTTCCATATGCCAGTGCTGCCACAGCTTGGGGTAAGCCCTCGCTTGGTAGCCCAGCATCATGGCCCATCAGTGACCTTACATGCAGGCTGGGGACTGGCTCCTGGATATGATGGGAGAGGAGGTTTCTCACTTGAGGCAAAGGGAATTGTCAATGCTGGGGTCCCTGTGTTACTGATAGTCAGCGCTGGCTGGCTGGTGGGGGCTGGGCGTGAGGTGGTCAGGGTGCCGCCCGACCTACGGAAGCCGACGGAGCTGCTTCTGCTGGCTGTCTGAACAGCACTGAGAGGGGACTGGCTGAATCCAGAGGTGGTGACTGTGCTTGATGTATGCTTGCGAGTAAACTTGGTCACCTGGATGATGGAGATGTTGGCTGGGATAAAGCTGTCACCGGAGGCAGGGAGTGCCCCAGAGAGAAAGGGCTGTGCAGTGTAAGGGGTGGCGCTCCTCACACTGCTCCTGGTGCGGCTCACACTGCTCAGGGGAGATGAGGAAGACACAGCAGGTGCCGCAGAAGATGGAGGGTTAGAAGGTGGGGTGCTCAGCATTCCAGACTGAAATCATTGCACGGTGGTGGTGGATGGGGCAGATAGGGCCTGGGATTTGTTAAACGTCTCCGCTGGAAGAGCTACAGGTGACCTGGTGTCAGTGTCTGGTGGGCCCACCTCCATCATCTCGACTGTGTAATTTGAGTCTGTAGTGGTGTCTGCAAGGGCCCTGACTGTGAAAAGCTGGTCTGAGCCAGAAAGCTGAGTGTCATTGCAGACAGATGGTCCTCAGTGTTTCCCAATCTAGCAGATTCTAGGAAGGGTGGGAGGCCTGGGGGACTCTGCCTTTCATTCTAGCTCCCCAGCAGTGGGTTAGTGCTTGGCGCTGGGAGGGAGGCCATGGAGGGCGCAGTCTCTGCAGGAGATGGGGTCAAAGTAAATGCAGGCTGCATGGTGGCTGGGGTTTCAGGGAGGCAGGTGGCGGCAGCTTCATTCGTGTCTGCCAAAAGCTTGTTAAACCAATCGAATGAAGCTTTCTTTTCTAAGTCCAGGTCTTCAGCAGTGACTGAATAGCCAAGCTCGGGAGGTGGAGGCAAAGTCAGAGGCTTCCCTCGCCTGCAACGCAGCAGCTGAAACTTCCGTTTTCGCGGCCCAGAGCTGTGAGGTGTAGATGGGGAACTCCAAGAGTTTTGTTCCTTCCGCGTGGTCGTTTCTGCAGCCTTCTCTCCCTGGGACTCCTTGTCTGGGACAGGTGGAGTTGAGGAACTGAAATGATGACCCAGCTCCTCTCCTCTTATTTTCTTTGCTGGCCTCTGTTTCATCTGGGAGCGGGATAAGGGGGGTGAGGAACTGGGGCCGCTTCTCTTCTGGAGCTGTGAGAAGCCTCGGGTAGAGCTGTAGGAACTGGTAATGGCATTGCGTCTGGGGATGGGGATGCCACATGTGTACGTGCCGGCCAAGGAGCTCGCAGAAGATGTGCACGATCTCTTATTCAAGGGGTCCTCTGAGCTCTGTGAATCGGGACCTTTCTTCAGACACTCAGGCTTAGGCACCAAAGGAGCGGGGACTCCTTTGGCCACCAGGGGCTCAAGGGCTGAATGTCCAGTCCCACTGCTATCATGGCAACTTCTTTCATTTACCTGGCCATCAGCAAATATTTGGTCTTCTCCCCTCACTGTCTTTTTCATCCTGTCTTTGAGGGCACTCGGACAGTCTCCTTGGCACTTGGGTCTGGGAGGTCATGTGATGGTGAGGACATGCTGAGCTGATCACCTGCCCTGGTCCTGCAGAATGAGTCCATTTTCTGTCAGGAGGGGGGATCCTCACAGTCCCTGGGCGGCCACCCACCTGAAATGACAAACAGGTAGCAGGGTCTTCTTGTTGGGGCAGCCATTCCAGGACACCCTGGGAAGTACCCCCACATGGGAACACCCGGGCTGTCGAAGTGGATCCCATCTTCAAGGTACCATCGCGTAGCGCTTTGAGGACATCCCACAGTCCCTGTGGCAAGGCCTCCTGGAGGCGGGGAGCAGAGGAGTAGGGAGCAAGGGGTAAACATGGCAGGCAGGATGGGTTACCCTGGCGGGAGGTCGGGTCCGGGCAGGTGGGCGGCAGTCCGGCCTCTCCTGCGGGTCCCTGCCCTCCTGAGCTGGCGCAGGCTGCTGCGGGCCAGATTTGTCCAGGTAACTGTCCATGAGGGCAGTTCAGCAGGGTCAGGTCCTTAGAATAGGGTCCGCTACTCTGGGAGGTTTGTGTTGACTACTTTGCCAAGGTGAAGGGATCAGTGTTCGCTGTTCTGTATTCTGAGCAGTGCACTAGGTCCTAAGTTCCAGCGTCAGGAGCCTCCATGACCAGCCTGACTGAGCACTTAACTGGCAGCACCAGGTACAGCAGGAGGGCAGGAGATCAAGCAGAAGTGGAGGAGAAACACTCCGGATGGCCATGACACTCGCTCTCGGCCTGTGTATGTGCAATGTTGTCCATCTTTTTCACGTGTGACGCTGGTGTTGACAGCATGGCTACTACAAGAGGGCATACACACTACTCAGACTATGATGAAATTAATGGCCTGATTCTTCACCCTTGTCGGTATCCACCATCTCAGCCATGCAACTTTGCACTGCCCTTCTACTCAGCAGGTGGGTATAATTTTCCAACCCTGAGCTCAGCATGTGTCTGGCTCTGGTCAATAGGAAATCAGCCAAAATGAAAGCTGTTGTGAAGGTATCATTTGGCCTGCTGACCTTGACTTTCTGTCATCCCTGGGAAAACATATGGGATCCAGACATCTAGTCTGTGTAGGATGAGAGATTTGTGACACTGAGCTGCCCTAGCCAAGTCTAGATAAGAGCACATCTCCTAGCCAACCTGCTGATGCACAAGAAATATTCATTCTTCCATATCCCTGAGTTTTGTGGTTATTTGTTATACAGCTATAACTAACTGCCACATATTCTAATTATTTAAAAACCCACAGAAAGACCTTGTAGTAGACATTGACCAAGGACATGATTCATTCCTCAGAGCACTAATGGGAAACTGGAGGAAAGAAAAGTTGAATGATGAGGAGAATTAGTCGAGGAAGTTTTAATTCTTATATTTGGCATTTCAGAGGACGAAGACACCACTATCCAGAGAAAATCTGAAATGTGACTGTACTGAAACAAGACAGGAGCCAGAATCAAAACATGTGTAAAAGTGTCAAACAGGAACAATGGAGAAGGATGCAGAGCTGGGCGTCCACATATAATGTCACAATTTCAATATACCAAGGATAAAGAAGACAACCTAAAGGCTTCTGGGAGTGTGTAAGTGGAAGAGGTAAGATTAGATTGCCTTGTGCTTCTCACCAAGAAAAACAAATTCTGGAAAATAGTAGAGCAATCATTTCAAACTCGATTCTTTCTCTTTAGCCAGTGTCTGATATATTCTCAGCTATATCAGCAGTCAAATGAAATCACAAAATAAAAATCTGTTTGTTGTGAGGATTCTGAAACTTTACTCCCACAGATGTTAACAAAAGAAAAAAAAAAACATATTTCCAAGCATATAATCCAGCCAAGGGCTTCTTTACTCTTTGCAGAAGCTACATAGGAGTGCAAAGGCAGATTTGTAAATTATGTTCTCTGCTCCCTGCCCTTTTTCTTCCTACCACTGGCTCCATCTTTATCTTCAGCAAGGGAACTTGCACCGCCCATACAGAAACCAAAGCCTACAAGTCTGAGTTCCATCCAAGCCCACCTCAAGCAGGTTCTACTGGCTGGCCCTCAGCTCTCACGAGAACTTTGATCTGCCTGAGGAGGGAGAAGCCAGGGAATAGACCTGCACAGGCTCTGGGAGTGGCCTAGGGACCAGGTGCACAGGGAATTCTTGAATGTCACGCCCACAGTCCATAGTCTTGAAGGAGAGGAGATGAAGTCGGGGTAGGTCCCATAGACTCTTCACTGCCTAGGAAGGGGCAAGAGAAGAGCCAAAGCAGGGCCTTATAAAATCTGAGATGCACAGTAGGGGCCCCAGATGCCCAAATATTGGGGTGGTACTAAGTCCAACCACATGAAAACTGAATCCAAAACCAAGACCTAGAACACATTCAGGAAACAAGAAACAGACAAATATATCACGTACTTAGAATAGACCCATGCTTAAGTGAGCTTAGCATATGATAATTATAACAAAATGTAATACAATTATCATTTATTGAAAGCTGAGTATGTACGATATTCTCATTGATTTCATTTCATTTATGGGAAAACTAAGACTCAAGTGAAGTAAAATTTATAGTTCACAAGACAGTGCCATGACCATGCTTCTACGTGCTGCCCCTGTGTATACTAAATGTAACAGTATTTTATAGGATGGAAGCAGTGGTTCAAGCCTGTAATCCTAGCACTCTGGCTGGTGAGGCAGAAGATCACTTGAATTCAGGAGTTCAAGTCAAGCCTGAGCAAGAACAAGGCCCTGTCTCTACTAAAAATAGAAAAATTATCAGGGTAGGTACTCTGGATGCTGAGGCAGTAGGATCACTTGAATCCAGGAGTTTGAGATTGCTGTGAGGTCAGCTGATAACATAGCACTCCAGCCTGGGAAAGAGAGCGACACTCTGTCTAAAATAAATCAATAAATAAATACATACATAAATAAAGCATTTGCAATTAGTGGTGACTGGATGAATTTTCAGTAAATAATGTTGGAAAATCTTGTCTTAGATTAGTCCAGGTAACCTGGTTTCTATAGCCTCAGTGGTTTAACACCATAAGTAAGAGATCATTTCCCTCTCTCCAAAACCTAAATGGGTGTTTTGTTCCTGATTGGCAGTGATTTGGGGATCACAGTTTCTTCTATCATAGTCCCACCTTTAAAACAGGCTTTCCCAGATTCATGGTCATCTGCACTAGGCACAAGGGAAAAGATCAGTGAGGATGGCGGCGAGAGGCTTTTATGCATCAGGCCTAAATGGAGTTCCCACTTTCTACCCACATTCCATTGGCCAGAGCTCAGTCTCCTGGTCACAGTGAACTGCAGAATAGGCTCAGAAAGGTGAAGGGCTGTATACCAAGGAAAAAGGAAAAATGTTTCATCAAACATTTCTATCTGTTTGGGAAAAAAATTAAAAAGTGGGGAAGAGGAGCAAGATGGCGGCCAAGTAACAGCTTCCTTGCAACTGGGCATGATGAGTCTGGGGAGACAAGACTCCAGGCATCTCTGGCTTGTGGGATCTGATCATAATCATCCCTTTGAGGACACAGGGAGTCAGCAAGAGACTTCTGGACCCCAGCAGGAGGACAAAAGCAGTGGAAAACTGGCAAGTGGTTGCATGTCTTCATTCTGTCTAATCCTACTGGCAGCTGTAAGTAAAGCGTCAGTGAGATTGGAAACTGGAAAGGCATTACCTGTGAGATGCTTTGGTTTTTTGGATTGGCACTCAATTGAACTGCCTTGGGAGAAATTGGACAAGAATGTGGGGGACTTTGAGCATTGTCTTGGGCCCCAGACTGAGCTAATAGTGTTCATCCGTGAGCCACAGGGAGCCATTGTGAGAGAAGTACCACATCAAGTTCTGCCCTCAGGGTCGCAGAGCAAGGATCAGGTGGGAGCTAGTAATCTTGTGAGTGAGTAGCCTAAAGGCGGGGACTGAGATGCATTGCAGCCTTAACCCTCAGGGGCACTACCTGCAGAGCCAGTAAGAAATGACCAGGCTTTTGATATATTTTTAAAGCCAGGCCTCTAGGGGTGTTAATGAGTCACCCCTGGACTCATGACCACCAGAAAATCCAACCAACTCTCTAAGGAGTGATCTCCCTTAGCACATCTGCCAGGCAAATGAGTGGTAAGGTTTGAAATATAGTGAGACTCCATCTCAAAAAAAAAAAAAGAAAAGAAAAGAAATACTTAACAAGAGAAAGAAGAGCAACAATCTTCATATATTTTTCAGACACTCCACATAATTGGCTGAAAGCTTGATTCTTTCTTTCTTTCTTTCTTTCTTTCTTTTTTTTTTTTTTGAGACAAAGTTCACTGCGTTGCCCTTGGTAGAGTGCAATGGCATCACAGCTCATAGCAACCTCTAACTCTTGGGATCAAGCAAACCCCTTGCCTTAGCCTCCTGAGAAGCTGGGACAACAGGCACCTGCCACAATTTCTGGCTATTTTTTTGGTGCAGGTGTCACTGTTCTCCATCTGCCCCCTGGGCAGGGTTCAAACCCACCAGCCTGGGTGTATGTGGCTGGTGCTGTAACCAGTGTGCTACAGGCACCGAGCCAAAGCTCATTCTTTCAAAGGAACCATGCCATTTTCATTACCACTCAAAAGCTTCTATTATCCAGTGTTCTGCAAGTGTTTCTTTTTATTGCTTCTACCGAGTAGAAGCAATAAAGGGACATGACACCCTACATATTGCATCTATACTGTAAATTTTTGTATCAGTTACATATTCTCTTATATTCTTCATTAGTAATTTCTTGCATGTTAGTCTTGGCATAGAAATAAAATTACTGACCTATGGGCAGGGATCATACCATTCGTGTCTTTCCTGTCTCTTCCTAGACCTAGGAGTGAGGCCAATAATGATCATTGCTGTGTCCTCAGACATGAAGAAGCACTCAGCTCAAACTGAACACTTGGTTTCTCACTTGATCTCTCTTTCTCTCTCCCACACCCATACTTGTAATGAACAATTAAAATATAAATTGCACAAAATTCATACTCACTTTCATCTTTTCTAAAACATAGCCTATGAGGTAGTGCTGTTATTCAGAAAAACAAGTACAACTGAGTGAGTAACTCTATAGTTTGGAGCTTAAGAGAGATTCTGGACTGAATTTGTAAATTTTAGAAGTATGGTCCCTACCTTCTTTAGAAATAATTTCTCCTGCAAAAAACTCATTTGTAAAGGCAAGCATTACCTTTGGTAGGTAAATTTTAGCTATAAAAGATATTGATTGCTTATGAAGAAAGACAGAGTCTGCCACACTTACAGTGACCAGAGCCATAAACAATGGCATCAACTTCTTTCAGCTGGGTTCCCTAAGCCACCACCCAGACAGGACCCCACGGTGACAGCAGGCTCCATGTTGGTAGCCTGGACTAGCTTCACTCACCTCAGGGAATTTCTTTTTCTGCACATATTCAGCGGTGGAAGCATCAGAATACTTGGCATAGCCCTCATTTAGGCTGTAAATCTTTCCTTTCTTCTTAATCTTTACATATTTTTCCACCAGGACAAATTCAACAAGAGCCTAGGAGGATTAACAGAGACAGCAGGAATAAGGGAGGAGCCAGGGAACAGCAGCCAACAGCACACTGAACAGCACCCAGGGCATTAGGGGGTGAAGCCTGCTGGAGAAACCAGGGTTTGCTGTGGTCATTCTGGGAGATGGTCCAGGGATGTTTTCATGAATGGCAGAAAGGACAGTGACGATTTGGGGCCTACACAGAGAGCTCAAACAGCCACAACATGAGAAGCAAAATAATTCAAAGGAAAGAGGCCTGGCATGTTCTTTTTTTTCCTTTGCCCCTTCCACTGGCACTGAGGCCACTCACCTACAAGGACCCTGACCATACAGATGTCCCAGTTCCTCATCACCAGATTAATGTTTTCAGGAGAATTTGGGCCATCAGCAATGAAGGAAGAAGTTACCTTGACGCATGAAGGATGCTTGTTTTGACCATTAAATTGTGGGCCAGCTATGTTGTTTAATGATTTGGTTTTGGAAACCACTGAAGTCTCTGTATATCAACACTCTTACCTGGGGGAATAAATTCCTTCAGTCAGAAACTGGATTCACGGGGCATAAGGACCAAGTTATTAAACTCTAAAGGCATCCTCAGACTTATTAATAAAATTGTACCAAGTGCCCTGCAGTCCCTGAGGGTCATGTGGTCAACACCTGCAGGGCATTGTTCCAGCACCCCTTCATCTACTTCTGGCGGCAGCAGCCCCTAAGGATGTGGTCAGCTAGCTGCAGAGGTCACCTTAAACTCTAGTGACTCTCTAAGTCATTAGGAGGAGCATCAGGGCCTAGAATCCAAATCTATTTTGATGACTGACAAAGACTTTAAGAGACTCTCCAGATGACGGTTCACAGCTGGCAGTTAGAGCAAAAGGTTCACAAGGAACACTGAAGATACTTCCAGAATGGAAGGAGGCAAGGCCACCCTGACCATGTCTGAAATAAGACAATGACAAGGATACTCAACAACACAAAAATCACTACGCATTCCTCTCTCTGCCTAACATCAGTGATGACGGCTCCTTCACCAATGAGTCTCTACTCTCACTTTCATCTTCCTGCCTCCTAGATAAAAAGTATTAAGACATCTAATTATTAATTGCACCCACTTCCAAGTCACATCTGATCCAGAAGAGATCCTCTCTTCCTAAAATCCTTGAAATCACCAAGCCAACACTCAGGTGTCGAATAAGCCCAGGCAGACCCCTTCTCAGCACAGTGCCCCTGGTTCCTCTGGGGGCATCCCCCTGGCCCAGTGAGCCCAGCTTCTCTTTATTATAATTTTGCTCTTGATGGTCTTTGGTTCATGAGCTTTATTAACTCGCTATGGGCTTCTGTTGCTTTGGAGCAGTCCAGCACTGTTTTCACTTCTGAAAAGCACCCTAACTTCCACTAAAGAATTAGCTCTTTTCATTCATGCCAGTCTAGGAAGACTCATGTATGGGCCTCTTCTAGTCCAAGGTCAGACATTAGCTTGAAAATTAGATACTCATTGGCATTTGAAACCTGAGTGAGAAATAGAACTTGTGGTGGTTTCCAGACCAGACTGGCCAGGCTCTGAGACCACTCCTGAGCGCCCTGTTTTGGGGCCCTCCAGACCTGTCCATGTACAGCAGCCTAAATCTTCAACATGCCCATTAATTGAGCAGGGTCAACTTCTCTCTTGCTTTTTTTTTTTTTTTTTTGACAGGAAGTAGGATTTATTACTGGTAGGCACAAATGACAGGCAACACAGTATAAGTCCTCATGAGTGCAGGGCTCACCACTTGTCCAGGGCCATGACTGGGGATGTATTTGACCCCACAGACATCTGGGATGAGTTGCTTCTCAGCCACCATGTTTTCACATTTATCAAATTTAGATTTAAACTTGGTAAAACCCCACTTCCTGGAGATGTGAATATTCTGGAGGCCAGAGAACTTGAACTTGGCCCTGCAAAGGGCCTCAGTCACATGCTCCTTATTCTGTAGTTTGGTGCAGAGGGACATGATGACTTGACCAGTGTGAACCCTGGCCACAGTGCCCTGGGACTTTCCAAAGGTACCACACACACCTGTCTGGACCCTAGATTGTGGACAGCACAAGTTCTAACACATGAACAGGTATTGTAAAGGAATGTCTCCTAGGTCCCTTAGAGGAACCTATAAAGCAACAGGCTGCATACACTACCAAGGAGGCTGCCGTTTGCAGCCATTGCACACCAGGCCCCCATGAGGAAAGGAACATGGTTGGCTTAATTAGCTGCAGTTGTCTCTTGCTTTTCACCGAAGAGCATGGAGGATGCACAACAGTCATCTAAACAGTGGTAGTCACCAGCCTGTCGGCATGGAGGAGCCCATTCTGCATTGGTGTGGGCCACAAAGGGCCGGTTTATCCACCCCTGGGCCCGCGTGTGGGAACTCTCAGGCTCCTGGAACATTGTTTCCTGTTGTGGGGTGGCAGTGATGCCTTACTACACTCTGGAAAATATGTCTCTTGGTGACATATTGTTGTCTCTTGTGTGACCACCAACAACCACTGATGATTAACGTGGCCCCCACACACTTTGGTAAGAGGCACCAGATCCTTGTCACTACAAAGCAGTATCTCCCGTTTGTAATGAGCACCTTGATATTGAGTCTCTCTTTCATGGGGAGCTTGGTTAACCGTGGGTGGTCACTCTGCCCTCACAGCATGTGTGTTCTGACATCATCAAGTTATGAGCCCTGCAAGCCCACAGGTCAGACAGGTTCTGTGCACCCCACCAAGGATCTGTATCCTGTGTGACCCTGCTCATAACCTGCTGGCCGCCCTCCATGGGCTCTCTCTGTGACAACTGCCATAAACTACCTCAGCTTGACATCAGCATCCAAACAAGCCCTAAGCCTCAGACACTGGGTCTTTGCTGCAGTACCCTTATAAGTACCAATATGATCCAGAGGGTTTTCAGGCTAATAAACAGATCAGAAAAGATTATGCTTTGGTTCATCTCTTTTTATGTCACACAGACAAGCTCTGGTTCCCCTATGTGTCCAGATGGGCCTATCATCATGATTGAGGTCAGGAAGCAGAGGTTGTGTGCCTGTGACTCCTTGCATTGGGTCCCTGAGTCAAAGGCAACTCCTGCTATCTTTAGAACTGCTCAGAAGGTTCTGGAAATATTTTGCTTGCATTCCACATAGTGTGTTCCAAATTTAGGAACAGGTTAAACACAAAATAGCCTGAGGGTGACTCCTGACACCCAAGTCATCAGTTTGACCTTGGACAAGTTACTTACCCTCACTTTTTTCATCTGAATATAGGAATAATAGTAGCACCTGCCTCCCAGGGCTGCTGTAATATTTAAATACATTATAGATTAAAAATTCCATAGAACATGTATCTACATTACTACCACTTATTAAAAACTATATAACTAAAAAAAGACTATATAACTGTTAGCTGTTGTTCTAGAACAATTGTTGGAAGACCACTTTAATGTCTGATAGTAATATTTATAAACCATAAAATGTCTTTGAAAATAAGGGCAAATTGGGGCATCAGCCAACTGGCACAGCAATGGGTCTTGGTTTAGATGTAAAATTATTTCTATTTGAAAGTTCCTAGTGTCCATACTGCAAACTCCATTCTGTCAGTTAACTGTCCTGTTTTGAAATCTGCCAACTCCCTTCATTTTACATGAATGTATTAACAGGCAAACTCTACAAAGGCTGGAAAGTGTGTGTGATCAGGGCTGTATCTCCACTGCAGCAGTGGTGCTTTGTGAGATAGTGTAATAGATGGTAATAAACATTTGTAAATCAGAATTAAATTAAGGACTGACCTTTCATGTGTGTAACCACAAGAGGCTTTGAAATGGCCTTCAGTCAACATTATTTGAGTTTTCACAAGACCTGACTATACTTGGCAAAGCATCCAGCATTTAAAGGTGAAATTCACAGGTCATTGTACAGATGCTGCTGCTCTGTACAATGCATGCATGAAGCATGGATTCTTAGTGCATTCCACATAGTGTGTTCCCAGGCATTTTCATTCTTATATTATGGAGTTCCCACAAATTAAAAAGGTTGAATCCTTAAGGACAGATCTGAGTTGATACAATAGACTCTATAGACCTCCCTATTCCAAAGTGCCCTGACTTGGACAGAGGCCTTTTGCATTTTCTGATAATGGTGTTGGTTCCCTAAACCAGGCTCTCTCGCTCCCAAAGCAAGTATAAAGAAGGACCATGAAATTATCCCAGGGGACTGGAATTAAAGCAGGGGACCATGGAGTACCCAGGAATAGATGTCATAATATTCTTTTTAGAATTTATTTTATAAAATGCTTTCTTTTATGAGGGGCAACCTCCACCCACCCACTCACTCAACACAAACACACATTTGTCTTTGTTTATATCACATTTCCAAGTGGAAGCACATGTCATGATGTCAGCCATCCCCGGATATCTGACTCATATAGAAAAGAGACAAGAGGAGTCCATCCCATACAGCACGCTACTAAAACACTCTTTTCACTATTTCCACCCAGTCTAGAAGTCTCTACCTATTTGGGACTCTCACATGAAAGCTATAACCCAGCTACAACTTAACAATAGGGGGAAGTGGGAAAGGGGGTGGGTGGGTAGAGGGAGGGGAATCGGTGGGATCACACCTGTGGTGCATATTACAGGGGTATTTGCGAAACTTGGTAAATGTAGAATGTAAATGTTTTGGCACAGTAACTGAGATAACGCCAGAAAGGCTATGTTAACCACTGTGATAAAAATGTGTCAAATGGTTTATGTAGTGAGTGTATGATGCCCCATAATCATATCATTATATACAGTTATGATTTAATAAAAAGATAAAAAAAAAATAAAAAAAAATAAAAAGATTTTGGTGATATTTTCAATGTTATGGAAAAGTACATTACTGACAATCACAAAGTGATAAGCTGCAAAGAAGAAGTCTGTTTTGGTTTCTAAATTTAAAATCTCCTTAACAATACATTAGCATCATTAATTTAAAACCTGTTTACACAATAATTCAAAAACCAGCTTCTTCAGATGATAATGCAATTATCAACCACTACCAGAGACATTAGGTCCTTTCATTTGAGTCTGCTGGCAAGCCCAGGTGTATCCTGAACTTAAAGAGCATCTCTCTACTGAGTGGATGAAGACGCATTCAAGTGGAAGGTAAGGACTTATAAGCGTGAGTATCAGAGGGACACTGCCCGAAGGAGGTTAGCACGTAGCCACAGTCCTCCTGTTTACCCCAGGGGTGGATGTTCCTGGGATGACCAGAAGAGTTTCCTTTTGAGGAATCTGGACAATTTACTAGTCTCAGGATTTAGGTCTTACAAAACGTTCTTCTCCATTAAAAGAGACTTTGTTCCATAGAAACAAGTTTTTCATCATTTCTCCAGCTTCTTGTGCTTGGCTTCCAGCCTTTATTGAATGTTCATCCAACTTACAAGCTGCCTGCTCAGGAGCTGCCACCTCCTCTGTAACCTTGATCTGACCCTGATAAGGCTGCAGTCAGCCGTGTTTCTGCCTTAAAGTCCTTCAAGTTTCTACTTGCTTACAGCAATGTCTTTCATTTCAGGATACTTCAAGCTGGTGAGTTTATTCCTATTTTCGAGGACCTTATCGTCTTCACTGGTGGCCGTGTCAGGTATGTGGCCATTTGGGAAAACACATCCTGGCGGAGCTCGGTGATGTCAGCTTCTGCAGGTTCCTTTGCTTTCTCGGCTATCTCCACCACCACGTCGTCTCGAGTGGGCACCTCATGTGGGGTCACCAGGACACCCTCCATCACAGCTGCCATTCGGCGCTGCTGCCGCCATGTTCAGTACCTACCGGGTCAAGCATGAAGAGGTCTACTCCCTGCCCAGTGGACAAGGCCACCAGGGTTACACTGCCATACAGAGCATAACCTGTGGCCACAATATTGTGGCCAGGCTGCAGGGTGTCCTTTTCAGAAGGCTCTTCCACTGTGGTCTGCAGAGAGAGAAATGTGCTTTCTTATTGTTGTTTCTGCAAAGAACCCTTTGCCAGGGGCCTGAGCTTCAGGTTTCTTTGACCCACCAAAGGGATTGCAGTTCTGCGAATTTCCAGCTGCAGGGAATGTATCCAGAGGAAGCATCCTGCCAAGAAAAACCCTCCAGGAGGCTACAACCTCAGCCCTTCCTCATCTTTCCAGGCCATGCTCCTGAGCCATTCAATTACAACTCAGATCACTGAGTTCTGAGCTGTTCCTCATCCCACATACTCAGCAGCCCTCTGAGATGACAGCATTATCGCCTCCATGGCACAGACAGGGAACAAGTTGGTTGGATAGCTCGGCTGGCCTCAGAAAGCCTCAGAGCTGCGCTCACACCCAGGCAGCGTGACCAGAGCTCCTACAGTTCCACGTGTTGCCCTTCAAGGCTTGTTCCTGCCGGGCCCTCCTGGGGACCCCTGTGTACAATTCAGAGCACATTCTCAAGAAAGATGTTCCCTTTGCCATGTGGCACTAACAGTGCTTATGTGAGTGGAATTCAGACAGACAAGGGAGGGTGCTGAAGAAGGAACAGTGATGCTCTCCATAGTGGGACAGCAGGTGACACTTGATCTTGTATCCCATTTTTCCTGAGGTCCCTGAAATCTTCCTTCTCCTCACCTCCCAGGTCTCTAAAAAGGCAAGTGAATAAAATCTCATGAATTTTGGAATATAGATAGCAAATGTCCAGCCTCCTTTTAGAGAAAATAGTTTTTCATTACTTTTCAGTATTAATCATTATGCATAGACGTTATTCCTACCGATTCAAGGGCTAATTTTAAGAGTGTTGGCAGAAGAGAAGATTGATAAACCCAGACAATTGATCAAAAATTCAGTTAAACCTCAAGTCTCTCGTTTCGTAGGCAATGTAATATGGTTATACTAAAAACATCTCAGAAAGCATCAAGCTTAGATAAGTGTGATTTTAAGTTGTTGCTGTTTGAATAAGGAAGAAATAAAAACATGTTCCCACAAAAACATAAACAAGATTGTTCATAGCAGCATTATTTGTAATACCCCCAAAGTGGAATGACTCAAATCTATAAGAACCCATCAGTGTGGCAGCGCCCATAGCTCAGTGGCTAGGGTGCCGGCCATGTACACCGAGGCTGGCAAGTTTGAATCCGGCCCAGGCCAGCTAAAACAACAATGACAACTGCAACCAAAAAATAGCTGGGCCTTGTGGTGGTTGCCTATAGTCCCAGCTACTTGGGAGGCTGAGGCAAGAGAATTGCTTAAGCCCAAGAGTTTGAAGTTGCTGTGAGCTGTGACACCACCACACTCTACCCAGTGCAGCAGCTTCAGACTCTGTCTCAAAAGAAAGAAAGAAAGAAAGAAAGAAAGAAAGAAAGAAAGAAAGAAAGAAAGAAAGAAAGAAAGAAAGAAAGAAAGAAAGAGAGGAAAAGAACTAATCAATGGATAAATAAAATGTGGTATGTCCATGCAATGGAACATTATCATATTTGGAAATAGAAATGATATTTAATACATGCTACAACACAGATGAGCCTTGAAAACATGTTCAGTGGAGGAAGTCAGACACAAAAGGTTACATATGGTCTGATTCTGTTTTTATCAAATATCCAGGATGGAAAAATCTGTAGAGACTGAAAGTAGATTAGTGGTAACACAGGTCTGAGGGCAAAGGGTGGAGGCTCATTGGAATAGGGTTTCTATTTAGAGTGATGAAAAATTCAAATATTGATTGTGGTGATAGATTCACAACACTGTGAATAAGCAAAATCTATTGAATTTTACACTTTCAATGGGTGGATTGTGTAGTAAGTGAATTATGTCTCAACAAACACATAACCATATAACTGTAGTAACTTTGTTGTAACTGTAGTAAGTTTGTAAATAATTGCAAAATTAGAAGCCATTACCTACTGTCCTTCAGTGGGTAAGTAAATTGTGATGCATCCAGACGATGGAATTTTATTCACCACTAAAAAGAAATGAGCCACCAAATCATGAAAAAAGATGAAGGAAACTTACATGCATACTAACTGAAAGAAGCCAATCGGTAAAGGCTACAAACTTTGTGATTCCTACTATGTAACCTTCTGGAAAAGGGGAGACTACGCAGACAGCAAAAGTATCAGTGACCAACAAGGGTTGTGGGGAGGGCGGATGAACAGGCAGAGCACAGAGGAATGTTAGGGCAGTGACATTGTTCTGCGTGACACTATAATGGTGGATATGTGTCATGATGCATTTGTCTAATCCCACAGAATGTACAACACCGAGAGGGAACCTTAATGTAAACTGTGGACTTCGGGTGACAATGAGTCAGTGTAGAGTCATCAGTTGCAGCACAGGCACCACTCTGACTTGGGGTGTGGATATGGATGGGGAGTATGTAGGAAATCTCTGTAGTTTCCACTTTTGCTGTGAACCTAAAACTGCTGTAAAAATAAAGTCTATTAAAAATAAGATGAAAAACAGAAGGAGGAGTAGGAGGAGGTTGCTAGTATCTCACAAGGTTCAATGTGAGTTGCACCAACTTCCTGAAGTGTTCTGTATCCCCACTCTCCTTCCCTCGTAGCAGAAGAAGTAATTGCTCTGTAATCTCTCTTTTCATTGTGTGTTACTCTAACTTTCCTTCCGTTTTTTTCTATCACATTTTATTACAGTGTTTAAAGGTCTCACCTCCTGCGCTGTGACCTGCCCAAGAGCACAGGCAGTGTCTTATTTTGTTGACATTTCTACAGTACTGGGGTACGATCAAGACTCATTAGTTGTGTGACTGTACAAAGGGCATCCACAGCTACTGCTTTAATGCAGTTTTAAAAGATTGTACCTCAGAACCTTTTCTTCTTCATGCTTTTGGGGATCCTGAAAACAGCTGTCTCCAACAGGTGATCCTAGGGAAAGTGGTCAGGATGGGAGTGAGTGAGCATAGAGGAAACTTGCTAGAAACTGAGGACCTAAGGGACTCCTAAACTAGTAATTGACCTGTACCAAGTCTCGTCACAGAGTTCTTCTAATAGAGCTTTTGGGAAACATTCTGCTGTGGAGACAACATAAGCAAGTGCAGTGTGGAACTCGGGACCAGATGTCCATGGGGTGAGGTCAACTTGGAAATGCCATGGGTGGTAGTGGCCGCTCTCTCCTGGAAGCCACCACTGTCACCTACCAATGGCTGCCTGAAATGCTCTGAGAGTCCTTACAAGGCTTAGCACTTAGATACCACGTATATGGAAATGTGTGAAATGTTTTTCTTGGAGGGATGGCATTTTAAACTTTCAATATTGAGGATGTAAGATTCCTTTACCGGGAGTCATATGTAGTACATGAATAGTTCTTGAAAGTAGTTTTCTGAGAGGGAAATATAAAAAACTATGAGAATACCAGTGGTAAGAGTGGGAAAGAAACATTAGGTAATAGGTAAGTGGGTACCTAAAATAGTTTTGTTTGTTTTTTTAACTTCTTAAATTTGCCAGTGTTTAGTGGACAAAGAGAGTATTCTTAGCTACACAACTGCTTTAATTTTAAGACTAGGGCATAGTTTTTACATTAAGAAATCACTTATGAATATTGTTTATGATAGGAACATTGAGAATGTAAGAGATTTCTTTTTCAGGGCTCTGCTACCCACTGTCTGATCTACAGAAGTCATTTACCCTCTCTGAAGTATGGTTTGATTCATTGAAAACATGAACACAATAGTGATTCTGTTGTGAGCCCACTCTGATTGCCTTAAAGCCTGGTTCTAAAAATCCATTGAGATTGCTGAAAGCAAATTTTTATATCAAGAGATTAAAAAATGTATTTTTCACAGTACATGCTACTGTAGAAAGGATGAGTACTATGAGGTTATGCCACTAAATATCAAGGAGTTCATTGTTGGTGATACAAAAAAAAAAAAAACCCTGTTGTACCTTTAGTCTATTCTTCCCTTAAAATTTTGTTTCCCCCCCCCCATTGGTACCATTAGTATTTTTTTATTATTAAATCATAAAGAGGTAGTTCATGTATACATTAATGCATTTATCGGGTACAATGTGCTGATTTTATATACAATTTGGAATTCTTACATTATACTGGTTAATATATCCCTCACCTCATTTACTTAATTATTGTATTAAGACATTTATGCTGTATACATAATAGATCCGACATGTACCCTTGCAATATGCACCATAGGTGTGATCCTGCCATTCACCGTCCCTCCATCTGAGCTCTCCCCTCCCTTCCCATCCTCCCATCCATCATCCTGGGCCACAGTTGTGATCTATTCTTCATATGAAAGTGTGAGTGATTGTAAATTGGTTTCATAATAGTACTGGATACTTTTTCTTCCATATCGGTTTCATAATAGTATATTGGATACTTTTTCTTCCATTCTTGAAATACTTTACTAAGTAGGATATATTCCAGCTCTATCCATATAAACGTAAAAGAGGTAAAGTCTCCATCTTTTTTAAGGCTGCATAATATTCCATGGTGTACATATACCACAATTTATTAATCCATTCATGGGTCGATGGGCACTTGGGCTTCTTTCATGACTTGGCTGTTATGAATTGAACTGCAATGAACAATCTGGTGCAAATATCTTTGTTACAAAGTGATTTTTGGTCTTTTGGATATACACCTAGTAGAGGAATTGCAGGATCAAATGGCAGGTCTACTTTAGATCCCTGAGTATTCTCCACGCTTCTTTCCAAAAGGTATGTATTAGCTTGCATTCCCACCAGCAGTGCAGAAGTGTTCCCTTTTCTCCACATCCACACCAACATCTAGTAGTTTTGGGATTCTGTTATGTGAGCCACTCTTACTGGAGTTAGATGATATCTCAAAGTGGTTTTGATTTGCATTTCTCTGATGATTAAAGATGATGAGCTTTTTTTCATATGTCTGTAGGCCATGCGCCTATCTTCTTCAGAGAAGCTTCTATTCAAGTCCCTTGCCCACAACACACAAATTTTTTTCCTTCCTAGAGATTAAACTTTAGTGGAGTAAAAAGAAAAGGAAAACTTTTCATAATCCCCCCTCTCGTGAAAGACCACGCTAAATATTTCAGTGCATTTCCTTTCAGTGTCTGTTGGACTATGGCGTGTGCACATGTAGCACAGTTGGAATCATGCTCTGTGTACAGTTCTGAATTCTTATGTTCTCCTTCAGCTTTTTATCTTGAATCTAACCTTAAGCTATTTAACATTCCTCAAAAACATTCTTTTTAATGGCCATTACTAGTATTTATTTACCTTTAAATTGTTTTTATTTTTCTTTAAATTATTTTTAATTACAACACGATGAAGAATAGTTTTCCCCATAAATAATGTAGTTAGACCTTGATTATTTCACTAAGATACAGTCTTAGAAACGAAATCAATGGTTAAAAAGAACATGTTGGGGAGGAGAGAGAGTGATTGGTGGGATCTCACCTGATGTGCACCTTATGTGCAAGTATTCAGCATGCCCCTTGGGTGGAGGACTCAACTACAACTCAGGAGAATTTTAGGCAGAGAGATGAGCAGATGTGGAGTATTCAAGAACCACCATGAAGACCTGTGTAGCTGAGGCCAACAGGGAAAGCCACAGGAGGGAGGTTAGAGTGGAGTGAGAAAGGAGGGTCACATCAGTTGAAACTGAAATTTGAAAACAAAAGCTTTATTTAGCTTAAATTGTGTGAGACAGGCAGGTATAAAAGTGCCTTGCATAGTACCTGGCAAACAAAAGGAGCTTAGTAAATTTGGCTTTACTCATCTATGCCATCTTTCTAGCTAATTACAAACTAATACACCCCCATGTCCAACGCCCAGCGTAGGAAAGAAGGGCCAGTGTCCCAGCAGTGATGTTGTGTTAGTACTGCCCTGTAGCTGAACATTGGTGGCAAAACACTCTCTATGATAAGGTATTTGTGACTCCATCTTGACTATAGGCCCACCACCGCCATGCCCTGCACTAACCGACTTTATCACTGTACCAGGGCAAGAGCATGGGAGCTTTATTATTTATTTTCTGTATTAGTCTAACAGTTTGTCAGGCATGAAGGAATCTCTGCTGAACCCACAACCCCCTTATCAAAGTGTGGGGAAGGCGTGAAGGGTGGAAATGAGAAGCGGGGAGGGGAGAATGAGAGGCTGTATGGTACAGCTCTTCCCAGAAACTTACTTTTTACTGGATTCCACCAGTTCAAGCCCCCGGAAGGTGCCAACATGTGTTACTGGCATGTTAAGTGAACAGCTATGAACACCCACCCACCAGGCATTTCCTAAGTCACTAATTTATTGAATGAATCAATGCCTAACTATGGAGTCTTACTTTAACTAGTCGGTATAAGATTTACAACTAAACAAGCGTGTAATCTTGGTTTCTAGAAAACAAATGTCAGATACAGAGGAAAAATCCAAGGAACTGAAGCAACACCAGACAAGAATTCTCCCCAGCTCAGTAGCACCACCGTCTGGTGATCATGGGGACTGCATCCCAGGATGCACCTCCCTCTCCTTGGCAATGATAATCGCCTCCTTATTTTCCTCAGACACCAAGACACAGGTGCTGTAGGGGGACTGGAGCATGTTGATCACCTGTTGTGTCCAGAAGTTGCACAAAGACCACACTGCCAAACAAGCCAAATTTACAGCAGAGTCCTTTTATCGAAGAGCCGGCCAGCAACTGCCTCAGCATCCTAAAACAGGGTTTCTGAGAGCAGCCCCGAGTGCTTAAAGGGTCGGGTTTTTAAGGCCTGGTCTACATCCTGGTTGGCATGCAGGCTCTCCAGGTGCATCCGGGTAAGACAGCAAGCAAGCATTGTACAGAAGCAGAATTTTGTGGTTAGTTAGCTATATGTCATACACCCCCTATACATCTTAGTTTCACACATATTTGTCTCAGTATTTTCTCCAACTGGTATTGCTTAAAGGTCAGTACAGGGACAGTCAGTTTGTTTCCCAGGGAGTTAGCCAAGCAAGAAACTAGGAGTGAACTAGAAGCAAGAAATCAATTAGTACTTTCTCATTTATCTTAGGGGTGAACTAGACTCATTTCATTTCTTTTTTGAAAACATGCAGTCCAAATATTTGCCAGGAGTTAACTGGTATTTTTCCATTATAGTCTAGGCCCCACTTTTCTGCTTTAGCCTATGCCCACTTGGGCCTAACACACCAGGACATTAGATAACACGTCCAATTTCTTCATGTCGTCTCCTGTCACGTTCACGCTCTGTGCGATTCCATACCTTAGACAAAAAAAGGCTGAATGAAGTCCTTGGGGGGGGAGGGGTCAGTCCTAACTCCAGCAAAGAAGCCCTGACGCTGAGACACCTGCTGAGCCTCGCTCCCTCTGTGTCTCTGGAGTCTCTGAATTGCAGGTGCAGGAGACAGGTTCTAAGTGGTGGCTCTCAACCTTACTTCCTTTTCACCCCAGGAATATCCTTATATTACCTTAGTCTACCGATGTGATAAACCAGAATCCAGCCTGACCAAGTACAACCCACACCCAGCACTGGGAGGAGAGAAGGGGGGAGCTCATAAAATCAGACAGGTCACCTGAAAGCAAAGGACCATGTCTTTGCAGCACTGGATTTCAAGTCTTTGTAGTTCTCCCCACAGAGTGTCCTGCTGGCTCTAGGTAAAAGTCAACTGTGGTCACCTGGTGTTACTGGAACTGAGCAGGAAACTTGAGGGCAGAATTATTTTCTTTGCTTCTTCACAATCCTCCGAAGCAATAGAAGGAGTGCTACCGTGAAAGTTCTGTCTGCAGGCTTTGTGGCTTAGAGCATGAATGGCAGGGGCCTCCCATTTCCGCCCCCACCCACTCGGATGTTCTCCACTCAGCGTGGGAGGGAAAGTCCTTCTGAAATGCAGCCACATGCTTCCAAGTCCACCCAGAGGCAAAGCCCAGTCCCCACCTGGGCATCAGGTCTCACTGTGGAAGTTCTGTTTCTACATAGGCATGGCCTTCTGTCCCTCTCGTGCCCACTGAGCAGGCCACCCATAGCCTCCAAACTCACCAGGAGCACACCTGCATTATAACCACCTGCTCATTGGCTTTGCAGCCCTACCAAGGACACTCTCCCCACTGAGAGCCACATGGTGTCACCTCCCTCAAGTCTTGACTCAAGCCCTAGCTTGAGTGAGGCTTTCCCTGGCCGTCTGTCCAAAGTGGCAGCTCCCAATCCCAAAACTCTTTCTTGATTTATTGTCTCCTAAGCCCAGTGCTGTATGCTCACCATTAGATTTCCCCACTCTGCCTCCTTGCCCTTCAGGAAGCCTCCCTGGTCCCCTAGCACACACTCCATACACACCAACACTCCCTGTCTTCCCTCCACAGTGTTCCTTGGTCCTCATGGAACATCTTTCCTACTGGATTGCTTGCTTACTGAGGGCAAGAACTGTCCTTCAAATTTTGTTTGCACACTGTGCAGAGGAATAGGACATGCTCAATATCTGGTCACTGAATTATGAAGAAAGGATGGCAAGGAAGTAATCTCCTTTCCCTCCTTATGTTAATGCCCTTTGTTTGATGAAGGAAGTTCAAGTGGTTCTAACAGGTAGCCAGGGTTGAGAACCCAGGATCTACTTTAAGCTGGGGACAAACTCATTTCCCATCCTCTCTCCTGAATGAGCATCCCCCACCTACTGTATCCAAAACCTCAAGCTAGAGCATGGGTAACAAAGTGCTCTTCAGCCCACAGGACAACATCTTGAGCATTTTACCTAGAGCTAACTCTTCCTGACATTTTCTAAACAGATTGTTCTACCATCTGAGCATGAAGAAGCCATGGAGATGCTTCTGGGATGGGCAGGTGCCACCACTCCCTTCTTCCCACAGTCACGGGAGGAGGAAGAAAGGGAGACTGTCTGGTAACTTTTCAATTGCATTCATCAAGCCTCTTCCTGGAAACGTCTTCCACACAAAGGAAGCACAGGAGTGAGGGGCTCAGGTCCCCTCCAGAGGACAGTGGCAGGAGTGTGTGACCATCCCAGTCTCTGAGCAGAAAATCCTGGCTTCTTTGGGAGAGAGGCCACCTTTAGGATTTCTGAGAAGCAATTCTACGGTCCTTTTTTAATTTTTTTTTTTTTTTTAATTTCAGGTTAATGTGAGGGTACAAACAACCAAATCATAACATTTGAATTTGTTAGGTAGAGTCCCTCTTGTTCACGGTCCTTTTAAAGTAATCTCAGCATCTTGGTAGCAAGGAAGAATTTCCAGCCAGTGGGCTTCTCTTGCTACCACTCTGGATGTCTTTGACAGGTTCAGGGGCAGGAAGCCTCTGAAAGGGCAGAAGAGGTCTCCTGCCTCAGCAGCCCAGAAACAGCGGGTGCCCAGGCGTCCTAGGGCTGTGCCTGCCCCCTGGTGGCCAATCGTGGCATCAACCACCAGGAGAATTTCCCAGATCTGGGCCTGGAACCAGGGTAGTGATGAGCAGTCACTTCGCATTTATTTCAGGGCCAGGAGATGTCAAATTCATCACCATAGGGACTTACTCACCCTGGCAACAACCCTAAAACCTATGGATTATTAGAAACCTCTGCATTTTACAATGAAGAAACTGAGTCTTAGTAAGACTAAATCACTGCCTGTGACCACAAGGTGGGAAATGGCGAGTTAGATGAGCATATTAATCACCCACTTCCTAAGGCAACGGTTCTCAACCTGTGGTTCGCGACCCCTTTGGGGGTCAAATGACCCTTTCACTGGGGTCGCCTAAGACCATCCTGCATATCAGATATTTACATTATGATCGTAACAGTAGCAATGAAAGTAACTTTATGGTTGGGGGTCACTACAACATGAGGAACTGTATTAAAGGGTCACAGCATTAGGAAGGTTGAGAACCACTGTCCTAAGGCCACTTCATCAGGACACTCAATTACCACGAAGTAGGGGCTCTGTGGCAGATGAGTAAGAACCCACTGCAGTAGCTACTGTTTACCAGAGTCCAGGACAGAGGAGAAGCCTGGTGGTCTGAGAGAATAATCCTGAGATGTGGCTCAGGACACCATGCTAAGGACAGCAGGGCTGTGTACAGGGAGAGGCAAAGACTATCTGGTGTCACTCAGCAGGGCCACCACCCGGCAGGAGCAGGACAGGGCACGAGGCTGCACCTCACACTCAGGAAAACCCTTGAATGCAGCGCGCAGCCATGACTGCCAAAGCAGGTGGTGATAGGACCGTAGCCACCCATAGACAGAACAGAAAGTGAGCGTAGAGCGTGGCTAATGTGGACCCAGGACGGGGTCACCAGTCCTTATATACAGGAAGTCTGTGAGGATCTTGTGATAAGTACAACTTGTGATGTAATGCTATCACTTTTTTGTGTTAAAAACACTACATTTTCCAGAATAAATATTTTGAATTAATACACTTTTTTAACTCTTCATTTTGACTATCCCCTTCCCCCCAAAATATGGGTCCCTTCAACTCCCACCTCCACTAGAATTGCTACAAAGGGAATGGAAGCCTAAAGAAATAGTTTGTTTTTATTACAGACTTAAACTGGATATATATATATGTTTTTTTTTTTTTTGTGGTTTTTGGCCAGGGCTGGGTTAGAACCCGCAACCTATAGCATATGGGACCGGATATTTGGCTGCTGAATAAACTTGACCTCATTTTGTGCTTGGACGAAGCTCCAAAGAGAAGCAAGTGGAAGAACCCTCTGCACTCCCCTCCCAGGCCCGGCACCCCTTGAGCTTCCCGCACCCCAAGTGAAGATGAAGATAAAGAGTCATAAAAAGCAATTCATGTAACCAGAATGGTTGGATCCCTGTAATACTCTGGAATAAAAAAGAAAAAAGACAGAGTTACAAGCAGAACACTTCCCTGGGTGGTGAGGGAGGAGATGCAGGATGGGCCACGCCAAGTGTGCTGTTTTATGAATGATTTCCAGGTCTTCACCTGTTGGCAAGTTCATGGCAATAAAACGCTCATATCTACCAAAGACATAAAGAGATGTTTCCAGTCTCCCTTCCGCCTCTGCTTCTTTGTGCCAGTGGGAATCTCCCTATGCAAATACAAGACATGATAATTCAATATATGCTTTAATGCAACAAGCCACTGCACTTGTTATGAGAATAAGTAGTAACTGGAAAAACTATATGTAAATGTATTTCTATAATACGTGCCTTGAAATATTTTGTTCCTTTGTTCTTTGAAACAAGTCAAAGGTCCTGTCATCAAAATACATGATGGAAACTTGAAATGAGGCACATAAGGCCAAAAGCTTTGGAGCCCATTTCTTGCCCAAGCACCTTCAGTTTCCACATCCCAGCCTGTCACAAGGGTCCTCTGTGCACCTGCCCGCACCTGCTCCCCAGGACTCATATGTTGGCCCCGCCAGCCTTGCACACAGCCAAAGAGATGGCTTTGATGGCCGTCAGCATGGAGTTCAGCAGATGGGTGAGCTCCCTGGTCCCTTTACGCCCTTTTCCATAACATAGCGGGTCAGCGTGAGCATGTCCGGACAACGGGGCTTCTGTCCATTATTGTGGCTGCTACTGCTTCCAATCCTTCCTTTCTTTATGTAGGAAACCTTATTTACCTCCAAGGGCTGTGGCTCCACAGCATGGAAGCTGATAAAAAAAAAAAAAAAACTTGTGCTGGCTGTACCAGGAACTTTAAGGAAAAGAGGCCTAACCCACATGGCTGAAAGAACTGGACAAGCCCTCAAGGAGCTCTCTGATCTCACTGCCAGAGCACTGCAGCCATCTGTAAACAGAGCGGGGCTGCCCAGAAACATGGGTGGACTTTCTCTTGAGGAGATAATAAAAAGCACCATTAGGTAAAAAGTGAGAAATGCAGCTGATGAAAAGATCCATAAAACCATTTTGTTCCAGGGCTCAAAAGGATTCTTCCCACTGATAGACTCCAGAGCCTGAGTCTGCCAGGTGTAGCTGGTACACTGAGAGGTGTCTTATGTGGGTCACAGGTCACACAGTCACATAATGGCAATCCCTGGATCTCTTTAGCTAGGGTTCTTTCAAATAAGTCCGGAAAGGATGTTTCTTATCTCCAGGAGGCACTCATAGTTAGCAGATATTGAAATCGTGGCCTGGAGTTGTATTTCTCTACTGATTCGTGACTTTGAGCATCTTTTTCATGTATGTATTAGTCATTCCCAAATCTCTTCTTGGTTTTGTAAGCTGCTCTGGTCACAACAGACTGGAAGTGACACAAACAGACAAACTAGAGCCTCAGCACAGACTGAGGAGAGGCGCTGGGTGCCCAGCACTCTGTGGTGTCAGGAACAAGCAGAGGATGATGCTGGCCAGTGCCATCTATAAGCAGCCTGCTGTGCCCACAGGTGCGGGCAGGTGCACAGAGGACCCTCGTGCCAGGCAGGGTCCGAGGGAAGACCAGCTATTTCTACCACCATCCAGCCCAGCCTGACTCTGGCACAGCTGTTGTAACCCCTTTGCAGCTACTTGTAAATGTTAGAAGTTCAAGTTACCAACATGATCTAAAATTGCAGCTGGTGGCCTTTCAGCAAATGCCAGAGTTCTTCAGGGCACTCAAGAGGGTGGCTGTGGTGACAGCCCAGAGGGAAAGAAAACATCTGCCTTGTGGTTATTTCAGCACCGCTAATACATCAGTGACCACAAAGCTATGGGTGGCCTTTCTCGGCTTACAGAAATGTCCTCACAGACCGGGGTCTAAATAATAAGGACAAAACAGATGCTGTGAAGACTTAAGGAAGTCTTAGAGCAGGTCACAGAGCAAGATCCTCCACCTAAAGACTAGGATCTCGAGGGTGACTCTAGAGTATTAGGTGAGGTACTGTTCTTTGTCAGCAAAACTTCATTAAGATGCTCCATCCCCGCCCTCTCATGTAATTTCAACACACACTTTTTTACGGAGCCTCCGCATTCCTCCGCACAGCACAGCACAAGTCCCTGGGCATCCACTGACCTCCTGATCCCCATCCCAGAGAAAACACACCTGCCATAAGAGGAAAACTCCAGGGCACATTGGTTTTATACGACCCTGGTCTCTGGCTACAGCTGATTGGACCAGGGATAGACACTTGGCACAAGCTGAGCCAATCAGATTTTTTCTTCCACGGCTGTAACATGAGACACAGACCTGCCCCTGAATAGGATGATGCAGGAACTAGGGAGATAAGCCCTCAGGGCTGGGCAAGCAGTGGGTACTGGATTTCATGGGATCCCCTGAAGCTTTCCAACACATTCCCTTCCTGATTCACCTGGAATTAGAGGGCTTCTATTACTACAGTGAAAATGCCCTTGACTACAACCATAGGTATTACAGTTAACATGTCACGAATGGGGCAGCGCCTGTGGCTCAGTAGGTAGGACACCGGCCCCATATAGCGAGGGTGGCAGGTTCGAACCCAACACTGGCCAAACTACAACAAAAATTAGCCAGGCGTTGTGGCAGGCACCTGTAGTCCCAGCTACTCCGGAGGCTGAGGCAAGAGAATCGCCTAAGCCCAGGAGTTGGAGGTTGCTGTGAGCAGTGAGGCCACAGTACTCTCCTGAGGGCGATAAAGTGAGACTCTGTCTCTTAAAAAAAAAAAAAAAATCACAAATGAAGAAACAGAGGCTCAGAGAGATTTTTAAAATTTTGCCAAGCTCAGTCTGTCTTAGTCAGGACAGCCCAGGTTACGCTGCAGTAACAGGAGTCTGAAATCCCAGTCCCTAAGTACAGGGAAGGTTTGCTTCTCTTGCCCATCCCAGGCTGGTGGCTCAGCCTCTAGGTGCCTGCCGTATTGTGACCCTGTCACTGAAATGCACAGGTTCACAGATGGCATGGAGGGGAGAGAGAACACAGGACTGGGATTGGGAGTCAGCCAGTCATCCTTTCCACCCACACCCCACTGGCCAAAACCCATGGCCCTCACCTGATGTGAGAGAGGCTGGGTGGGTCGTCTTCCTGTGGGTCCAGGAAGAGAAACCAGTGTGGCTGGTCTTTACCAGACACCCACAGCTGGGCAGTGGCAGAGGTGGGACCTGGCCTCAGGCCACCCTGATCATACACCCAGTGCCATGTATCAGCACTGGTGCCAGCTGCCCTCTTGGCAGCTTTCCAGGACTCCCTGAGGGCAGAGGATGCCACTCTCCACTCAGCACCATCTCTGCCCTCACCACCCAGCTGTGCAAGCAACAGGGATATCTGCACCTCAGTGGCAGCACCTTAGTTCTTCAGGGAAACCAGAAGCAGCGTCTCAATGAAAGGGCGGGACCCTTGTGTTTAATCCTTCAGATCTGATCATCAGCCCGTGCCTATGCAGCGCCTATTTGATGAGAACAGCCGTGTGAAGGAAGAGATGTCTTCTGTGCTCTGTTGCATGTGACACCTGAATTACATCCCTCAGGTGCATGATTATCAAGTGTTTCCTAGGGCTGCCACAACAAGATAATGCAAACTGGATGGCTTAAAACAAGAAAAATGTATTCTTACACAGTTCCAGAGGCTAAAAGTTCAAAATCGAGGTACCAGTGGGGCCACACTCCCTCTGGAGGCTCAAGCAAAGAGTCCTTCCTGGCCTCTTCCAGCTGCTGGTGGCACTCTTTGGTTTCCTTGGCTTATAGCCACATCACTCCAGTCTCTGCCTCTATCCACATGTCCCCTTCTGCTCTGTGTGTGTCTTGTGAGGACATGTCATTGGATTTAGGACCTACCCTAACCTATTTAATCTAGGATGATTTCATCTCTACTCCCTAAAGCAGTTACATCTACAAAGACCCTTTTTCCAAATCAGATCACATTCATAGGCCCCATGGACCTAGATGTGGACATGTCCTTTCAGGGGATACCATTCAACCCCCTATGGGCATCTTGAAATTATTTCCAATTCTGAAGGTAAGGACCAGGCCCCAGTCACTCTGGAGATTTGGATGCTGATGGTGCTTAAATGCAGGCATGAGCTGTGCCTCCCTTGCACATGGGTCAGAGCCAGGGCTGCTGGTCTCTTCAAGTCACACTGAAAGGGCACCCAGCAGCAACACACCACTGTGGAGAAACTCCTCTGCTGCTTGGCTTTGAAATACTTAGAATTTGGGCTGGGCGCAGTGACTCATGCCTGTAATCCTAGCACTCTGGGAGACCGAGGCCAATGGATTGTTTGAGCTCAGAGTTCAAGACCAGCCTGAACAAGAGCAAGATTTGTCTTTACTAAAATAGAAAAACTAGCCTAGCATCATGGTAGGCACCGGTAGTCCCAGCTACTCATGAGGCTGAGGCAAGAGGGTCACTTGAGTCCAAAGTGTTTGAGTTTGCTGTGAGCTGTGACACCATGGCACTTTACCAAGGGTGACAAAATGAGACACTGTCTCAAAAAAAAAAAAAAATCCACAAAGTACTTAGAATTTGATTTGAAGCTCTACTGCAAACTTCCAAGTTCTTAACTTAGAAGGTGAGGGGTATGGATCCCCTAAGAGCAAAACGCACACCTGCAAGTGGGGGAGGCCTCTTCACAAATCCAGCTAACACTGGTGCTGAAAAACTAACAAAATCCCACCAGCCAACCCTGGCTTGGCCAGAGCACACTGCTCTCCTCTGTGATTTGATCCAAAGTAGGAAGGGCCTCCCACCTTTTAGGAGCAGTGTGACAATGTCAGGCCCCCATTCCTACTGCGTTCCTGCCATGTCCCTATGACACTCAGTGGGTGTGATGCCCTCACCTTCATCTGTCCAAGGGTGGCAGCCAAGACACTCCAAGGTCAAGTCCAACTGAGATTCTAAGGACCATCCGAGGAGAACTGCTGACACTGCTGCTGTTCTCTGGGTCTGTGTGTCTCTCAGAGAAAGAGAAAGACTTGCACGCATCAGCAGAATGTGGACAAGCAGTAGTTGAAAGCGCTGTGTTAAATGAACCAACAGCTTGATCCAAAGACACCACACAGAACACACAAAGGCAGAGGAAATGGGTCTTTGTTATTTTGCCCGGTTTCATCATGGCACCAGAGTGGGTGTTGTTTCCCTCTAGTGATCTCAGTGATAGGAAAAGGCTCCCACACCCTGCCACGTCTCCCTCAGCGCTTTCAGAGCCGAAGGCCAACTGAGCAACAGGAAGGTTAAAAATCAAAGGGTGTGCTGTGAGTCAGAGGACTTTCCAGAGAGGGCCTCCCACAGCTGGAGTGGGGGAGATACTGGCTTTGGGTCTGGTTGGTGGACAAAAGCAGATCCAGGGCTCAAGATCCAACTGTTTCATTCTGGAAAAGCATGGAATGAATGGGGAGCATTTGCAGAGAAAGAGGCAAGATTCACAGAGACACCTGTTGTCAGTTCCCAAGTGGAAATACATGGTTAGATACATTTTAAAATCTAGAGCTCATAAAAGGCCACATTTTCTATCAATGTCTATGTCTGATATAAAACTTGCCATGATCTTGGACTCTGGTCCACAAAGAACCAGAGTTAGCTGAGGGAGAAACTGTTTATATAGAGAGCTTAGTGAGAAACACACTTGATTGTGACAAATTGTTATTTCCTTAAATCCTGTTCTTTTGATGAATCCTTTCCCTTACGGTAACTAGATCTCAAAAATTATTAGGCTTTATGAGTTCAATACAGTCTTGTCCTTTATAGGAAATGCACCATTGGGTACCAATGTAAACTTTCATTTGTGACTCAGATGGTTATGCACAGGGGCCATCGCTGAGCTACTAGCACTCCCCTTTCTAGGGGGACACTGACAGCCTGGGCAGGTTAGCTCTGCCCAGCGAGACTGGAATGGAACGACAGGTGGAAGAAGCAACACATTAGCTCAGGTTCACAGGTCCTGGGGTCAAACCACAGCTCTGCCACTCATTGGCTGGAGGCCTGGAGCCCATTGCTTCTCCTCTCAGTCCTCCATCTAGTCAACTAGAAAATGGGTTCTTCACAGTATCTAATCCATACGGTCATTGTAAGGATCACAGGAGCTACCTAAGGTTAGACACGTGAGCTGGTATCATCATCATAATTATCATTTGACACAAAGCAATGAAGACCTTTTCCTAAAAGGAAGAACATGTTTATTTCTCCTCCATCTGCTCAGGATACATCTTGCCCACCCGTGACATCATGGAGACAGCATTTTGCTATGTAGCACCAGGCATTACACAGCTTTTGAGGGGGAAAGCAGCCACGCCTTTTATTTCTGCTGTCTAGGGACAGTAGGATGCGCCGCCAGAACGCGACGAGAGACAAAGGTCAGCGTGGAAGACACTCCTTCCGGAGTGGGCGAGGTCAGCCCCTCACTTGGCAGAGTGTTGCTGGTAAACCTCCCGGAACTCCTGCACCTTTCAGGGACCCCAAGATGAACGGCGCCCTCTGGTGGATGTCAGTGGGAACGATGTCTAGTACAGCTTCCTTGCCAGTGGTAGCCACACCCCCCGCCTTCTCCATGACATAGGCCATGGGATTACAGTCATACAGCAGCCTCAGCTGGAAAACAAGACCAGAGCAGCCGCCTCATACCCGAGGTATTACATAGAGAGGGGACTTGTTCTGTAGCAAAGTAGTGCAGAGCTGGTGGCAGTAACCGATAGTCCCTCTTTCCTACTATGAGGTTGTGAAAATTCCCTCCCAGCCTGGGTTACATCCGAAAGGAAACGGTTAGCCATTTGTTCAAATTCAGCCATTCATCAGGCCAGTAGATTACCTGATGCAAATTCGCAACAGACCACCTGGATGCAGAATGACATTTTGGCAGAACTGATGAGTCCCTTCTCTTTATAGCATGGAAACTGAATTTAATGAGTGACAGTGTGTGTGTTTTGGATGGAGCTTAGGCTATTCTAAAAGCATCAGAAAAATCCATGGTAGTGTCTGGCTGCAGACATCTGGAGAGCAGACTGGCTCCTCCAAACAGTATAATATTGTTTGCAACCCTGTGTGCATTCCCTTTACAACTCTCCTAAGGTCCGAGGGCTGGAATTTTGTATGTTATACATCTTGGCAGTTACGTTAAATATTAACTTTTTACCGTTATGCATTTTCATGCAGCCTGCCTACTGAGCAAAAGCTTTTTGCAGGTGTTTCCTGACTCTATTTTCACGTAGGTGTCATGGCCAGATTGGAAAAACTGGGGGGAATAATGAAGGAGCCTTAACACTTGTATTCAGGAACAATTTTTGGAGGCATTGAGAAATGTGCTGTAAGGCAGGCTAATCTGATAGGCTGGGGTGCGTGAGGTGCTGTGGCAGAAACGGCATTCTAAGTAAATAAGGGTGCCTTCAGAAGACTGGAGAGCAGCTGCAGCAAACAGCTCTCACTATATCCAAATACATAGATGTCTAACTATCTTCAGGCGAGTAGAGGACTGTCTGTGTCAGCTCTTGCCATTTTCTCTTGGAAGAAGAAAATTCAAATGATAAAGTCAACCAGACGAATGAGTGTATGACAATGAGGTCTTTTCTTCTCTCATGTTTAAAAAAAAAAAAAAAGGTGAAAATAAACTAGACACAGTATGCAGCGGGCACACTGCCAACCTAGGGGGAGGAAAGCAGGTGTTTGTTACCCAGTGTGAGACAGCACAGCCCATGCTGGGGATGCTGTGAGCCTTGGGGCTATGTGGTCAGCAGTAACAGCTCACCTGAAAGCTATAGGTTTTCCCAGAGATTCCTTCCTTCCCTAAAAGGTAGCATTTCCCAAGTAGCAAATGTCAGTTCATTAGTCATTTCTATTTTATCCTTTTTGAAAACAACCAAAGACGACTCCTATTTGGGATATGTATTGGATTAGCTGCTTTGGAAATGAGCCTGGGCTGTTTCATTTCCCTTTGTGAATGGAATTCACCTTGCCCAAGCCAAACCATGTACCCACTGGAAGCTCTCCGGATGCTTAGTCCCCATCCTGAGCATTAATTCTCTTTCCCACAGCACTGGAAGGACTCTCAGGAGATCATTTTTATGTTTAGTTGGTATCATGTGGCTTTACCTTTAATCTAGAAAACAGTACACCACCGACATCCTTAGCAACTTACTACAGCATAACAGCTACCATAACCTTTCCATCTTCCTAAATCAAATCCCTCAGGCTGAAAATGCAATCTACTGCTTGTAATTCACTCTCCAGGCCATGTGCTTACTTTTCTGTTCAGGCTCTTCTTAGTAGAGGGGTACAGAAAGATCCCACCATAGACCAGAGTGTAGTAAACATTGGCCACCATGGAGCCCACACACCAGGCACCACAGTGAGCTAAGTTATCCTGCAAGGTTAAGAACAGCAATGACCAGGGTTGCAGAAAATAAAGAAAGCAAGTTCCCTTTGCGTCCCCTGTGTGTGTTTGACTCCACAGCCATTCACTGTGCTTGGGGCTGTGCTAAGATGTGTGAAGCAGGAAGTGGAACAACGGAGACAGCTCACAAGAGGTCACATCACCCACGGAACCCCTGAGAAAAGTGTGGTTGACTCTGGCTATGGGGAAGGCCTCACAAAAAATGTGCCATTTAATAACACTGTAAAGGTGCAGAAGGATTTCTGCCAAGC